>NW_020449686.1:436769-626911 GCF_003343035.1 Apteryx rowi | reverse complement strand
CGCCCGCATGGCGCCCGCCGCCCGCGCCAGGCGCGGCCAGCCGAGCGCCCAGCGCCTCCACGCAGGCGCGCTAATCCACCGCCGAGGAGGCGGCATCGAGCAGCCGTTAGGCGGCCTCGCCGCAGGGCGCCATGTTGAGCGCTCGCTCCCCCTCGGCCTCCCCGCCACCAGGCGCAGGGAAACGCCGAAGGAGATCAGTAGAAACGAAACAGCAAAAAGTCTTTTTTAACAACTAATGCATTTCCGGCTGTCCTTTTTTAGTGGCTGCACGTTACATACTTAATTTTTAATACCATAAACATGGATTACCATCTACCGGCCTTGCTTCACCCACTGTTGCTCCAGTCACCCTTCTACCACCCACCTCTGAAAAGAAACCTCACCGTGTAAAGTTGCAGACACACAAAGTAAGAAACTGTCGCCACTCGGAAACATTTATGAGCTAAATAGGCAGGGCCCGGGGAGGGCAATAACATATATTAATGCGATTCACCCGTGCCCACCGAAGGCGAGCTCCAGGCCCGTGTGCCCCCAGCCACCGCCTCTTCCAGCTAAACCAGCACAGCTAGTACTATTGCACTAGTAAGGATAGGACTTGCCTTTACAAATGGTAAAAGAAAAGGCCCAAGATTTATTTGAGAACTGATCAGTTAAGGATTATTTCCTCTTTAAGGATTTATGGATGGATTCCAACTGTTATCTTGTTTTTAACATTACAATCACCATAATAGACAGTGATAATGTTAAATGGCCTGGTTGTTACATATCGCCTTGCCAATATCAATATGGATATGAATAGAAATATACATCATAACCCTCTCAGGATGATCTTTATCATCTGCCCGGTGGCAAATTCTGTTTAATCTCCTGTTTTTAAGTTTAGGTGGAAATATAATTAGAGACAGATGTATAGTTTTAAGCTAATCTTTTCTTGAGGTTGGTGGTGGTCAAGTTAACAGAAAACAATTACAGGAATAGTAGTGCTCAGAAGAAAGAAATGGGCCAGATTTATTTTGTGTGAGTTACATTATCCATTTAAACATTTTAATTGGGTATCACATAGCACCATCCATTTCCTTAAATGAAGTGTCTGAATTTTAATTCAGACCAAAAAAAAAAAATCTCCCAGAATCCTTCAAGGTAAAATAGCACAAAAGAGTTTTTTTATGGTAATAAACATAAAACACCAACCATCTGCTTTGTAAATGTAATGGAACTTACTCATTTGTTACATTAACAGGTGAACCCACTTCTTATATGAAACATTTTCTCATATCCTCTCAAGAACAGATTAATGGAATTTTGTTTTCACTTCACTGAAGCCTTTTGAAATGCTAAAACAATGACAACAAAACATTACACTGGAAATAATCACCGAAAACTCCAACTTGTATTTCAAGGGCTGATGTTGCTTGGATTGTACAGTACACATTATCACATTAATGCAATACTATTGAATAATACTTGAGTATACCTTACAACAAGAAAGACAAGCTACCATCACCAGGGTCTACTCGCTCAAAACTTACACATTTGTAACTGTGCAAGTGCAGGGATAAGAAATTTAAACATTCGGTTTCCTCTAGACGTGTCTCACCCTGTTATTAAAAATAAGCATCCATTTCTACTAAGATATGACAAATTAAGTATTCAGTAGCTAATTTCTTTTTTTCAGATAGGGAGGGGGTGAGACCTTTTCCTTTTACAAAATAGCCAGTCTTCAAATTTTTATTTTGTTTTGCTTTGTATAGGAACCTCCACTGCAGTTTTGATACTGCAAAACTCAAATGAGGTTTTCTTCTAAACTTACAGTAAAAATTTCAAAAGCCACAGACTCAAGTGTGCTTCTGTTTATAAGCAGAAATATTAGGAGTAGTCACAGATATTTCACGAAAACACATAATCCAACTACATACTGCAGTTAAAATTATAACAGTAAAGCAGCATTGAGTACCTCATTAATATAGAAATTGATCAAGCATTCAAAGACCTACAATTTGACTGCTTGTAAATAAAAAATTAAAACATAATTCCCTCCATACTACTAAAAATTTTCTTGCAATTTAACAACAGGCATCTTCCAGAACATTAAAACAGTGCAAAAAAAAAAAAAAAAGATTTAAATCTTAGGAGCAAAGCAAGCACAATAGAGGCATATTTCCAAATACAAAGTAAACATTGCTAATGGATTTATTTTTATCTCAAGGCAAAATAAATCTCCTGCTTCCATTTAGAGGACAGATAAATCAGGCCCATCCACCAGGCAGGTTAATGAAGAAAAGCCACTGTGCTCAGGGGAAACATTTAACCAAATTCATCCAACATTCACAGACCAGAAAAGCCATTGATGTAGGTCAGGAAAGCCTTTTGCCCAGCTCGTTTGCCAGGCTGCCTTACCCAACTGTTCCCAGCCCCGGCGCGTGTGCCTGTTGAGTGCGGAGCTGTGCCCCACCAGGTGCCGAACCATCCCGTGCCCCACAGGAATGGGCCCTGCAGCCAGTGGGGCAAGGGACAGGGGCATTATTTCAGGTATCTCCATGAAGATATCGTGTAAGTAATCCAACGGGCAGCCCTTACGCAACGGCTAGATACTCTTAACGGTGCAGGCATGGATGCGGTTGCCAGAAGGGCACTTCAGAGCCTTGAGTTTAGCCCCCAGTTCTTTGGTCTTCAGTGTATATATTATGGGGTTTCCCAAACAGTTCATGGTTACCAACATAGCTGTGCAATTTCGAAAGATGTAGACACTTGGGTAGAGATCAAGGGGGCACTGATGGTTAGTTGCATCGAACAGGACTCCTGCAAAAAAAGGAGCATAGGAGACCAATGCCAGGAGCCAAATAAAAATGCTAGTTCTGGCAACCTGAATTTCAGCTGATTTGTAGGTGCCAGTAGCTTGTCCACATGCTTTCATTTTGAACTTTCTTCTCCTCAAGATGATAATGATGCTGAGGTAGGTGAACAGAGGTACAATAAAGGCCACCACGCAATTGGGAATGGTGATGAAGATGAGGTAGTCAACACAAAATGGACTGTAGAGGACAGAAAGATTATTTTCCCTGTGCAAGCAGTTCCACCCCATCAATGGCAAGCAGCCGAAAAAGAAAGCAAGGACCCAGTTAATTATAACAGCAGCTAGAGAATGCTTTCTAGAAACCCTGAATCTTGTCCTGATGCTTTCAGCTACAGCCAGGTAGCGTTCAATTCCAATGCTTACCAAGTTATAGATGGTAGATAAAATAGATATAGTATAAAAGGCATAAGGTGCAAGCATATCCTTGGATCCAAAGATCGTACTGTCAGGGTTGGTGATGAACAGCACTGAAATCCAGAAGCCAGAAGAGCTGGTGAAGAGATCAGAAAAAGCCAAATTGAAGAAGAGTACAAGGATAGGCTTGTGCAGATCCTTGGTAGCCATTATGGTGAAGATGACAGTGCAGTTGAAGATCACGGATATTATGTTAATAGTCAGTTGAGGGATGCCCAGTGCAAGTACTAACTGTGAACTCCAGATTTTAGTATGGTTAACAGAGCAGTTTGGGTATCCATTCATGGTGGAAAATCCTACTTCAAACCATTAACAAAGTCTGCTTTACACATCCCGTATTCCGTACAAGACCGTACTCCAACCGCGTTACTGCCACCTTGTTCTCCAGTCGAAAAATGAATCTTGAAACGCATTCTATTGCCACATCATCATAACAGCGGATTAAACTTTAACCACTTGTGTTTTTAAATATTTGGGTTACCAACTCAGGGCACAGCCAATTACTCTTAAGTTGCTAGGATAGCCAAAAGTGGAAAATCTGCTTAATGCTGTACAATTGATCTGCCAAAAGTAACCTTTATCAAGAGCAAAATTTTGCCAGCTCTTGTGAAGATGGATGATTGCATCAGTAGTTAGAAAGACTTTGATGATATTCTAAAAGGGAATGAATGTGAATTCATCTGTAATTTGCAAATACATTAGATAGAAACAAATACAAGAGATTAGAGAGTCAGAAAAGGAGAACAGCAGTTTTTAGAGGGAGGGCAAGGGGGAGTATGTGACTGATGAAACCAAAGAAGAAAAGCACTTTTGTGTCACTAACCTGGACCCCAGTTCAGTGGAGGATTTAAGTATGCACCTAAATTCGGGATGACTCTAGTGACTTCAGTGGAGCTCCTAAAGTGCTCAAGGCCAATACTTGGCTAACCCCGCGCTGCAGCACTGCAGCAGGGCTGCGGGAAGGTGAAGCGGTCTGCCAGCACTGACACACTTGTGCTTTGGCCTACTCTCAGCTCAGAAGTTGTCGGACTACCTAAAATTGCATGTTTTGTCTTTCCCTTGTGTAAATCAGAAGTACCTCCACTGATGCTCTACAAGCTAAAAATATATATATACACATATGTATTTAATGAGAAGTTGAATTAGCTTAATTTTCAAACAAGCAAATGCAGGAAGAGTAACTCAACTCTTTAGTAGATTAATTGGAGTGGGGACTTAGGCTGCCTAAGTAGTTTTGAAAATGCCATTTTGTTTTCTTAATTCTTGGATAAGAATGTAACCAGAAAATGACAGCTGTCTGTACTCATACATTCATTATAGGATAATTTGTGGGTTTTGTTTAAGTTAATGTATAACTTCTACACTAATAAAGCAACATAATATCATCATATCTTTTCTTCCTCTGCCTTTTTAAAGGTAAATAACTTTTGAAAACTAGGTTTAAAATACTGGATACTATTTAGAAAAAAAATGCTCTTTGGACATACATTTAGTGTCTGTCAGCAGAGGGCACTGCTGTAACAAACAATTATACATCTGAAAAGAAACCATATACAGCCATATACAGTGGGGAAAATCGAGATTTTTTAAGAACTGTAACAGGGTGAGCAGTACATCAGAACAGAAATACAAACAGTATCATGGATACTCCTTCTACTCTTAAGTAGCTGCTTTTGTTTTGTAATGCTGGGTCTCCTCTATGTAATCCCACATCTTGTCCTAAAGCCCATAGACAGAGAGACCTCTCCAAGGTGCTCTCACTGCTACCTGGCATCTGCATCTGAGGACCCAATTTTTGCAAGTTTTCGTATAGCAAAATTATCCAGGTAAAGACATGTTACATACAAAATGATTCCAAGTTAATTTGTGATGCATCATATCAAATGCATTTTTACTGTTATCCTAACAAGGGATTTATTTGTATTAGTAACATTTTATTACAATGATATCACAACAGTAATTCAGCTAAGTATATGAACTTGATGCTGTAGTGACTGTTTGGTATTGTTCTACATACAGTGCTGATGTCTCATCATTACAGCAACAATTCCAGCTCTGAAAAGCTGTAAATCTGTGAACTATATGATAGCTCTTCCAGAGTTTACAGTATATGAAATTTGTGCTAAAATGCTAGGCTTAGAAGGAACTTCTCTATATATATATTTTTTCTATTAAAGTTGAGGTTTATGAAAGTATATGTGGGTTAACATGCGATTGCAATTATTATATACTAGAAATACAAGTAAAAGATATTTCAGATGGCCACAAAAAAGGAAGCACAAAAAAAGTTTTTATAGAAATAAGTACTAAGAACTGATTAACCAACTTTGCTGATTTATTAATATCCTATAAACTGTTATTCTCAAATTATGACCAATAAAACATTCTGTACCTCATACAGGCTCATCAGCCACACGTTTGGTGGGAGGTTCCTGCTGAACAAGGACTCTACTATTTTTGTCTCCTTCTCCTTGCCAGCACCACAAGTCAGCGCCTTGTGTTAGTAACAGCGTTTCAGCAGGTAACACACAACACAAACATCATCTGTTAGGAGCAACACAGGACCAAACCACATGCTCTCCTCATCTCTTCCAATTATGTTTTCTACGGTTCTGTGAACCAAGGGAGGGCTGAGGCCGTGATGAACAGCAGATTATTCACAAAATATAAGATTTTTTAAAGTACCCTAGTTACTTAGAAAATTATATCTATGAACTTGGGCTTCAAAGTGCCCTAGATATTCCTGAAAATGCTACTTGAAATTTCTCTAATTTGAAAATTTGGTGTTGAAGAATGAAACACTATATGAGATCAGAACTTAATTAAAAATAATATCAAGTAATATAAATAGTTCTTCATAAAAAGCTTTGTAATCTTAATTCCCTAATATAATTGCATAAAAATTGGCAAAGTGTCCCTAGATTAAAGGAGACATTAATATAATTGTGGAAACTGCTTCTTTAGTATGCTTCAATATACTAAAAACAGATTTGTACTTTCTAACCCTCTGTAAGAAAGTTTTGAGGTCTCGAAAATAGAGGTGAAAAGTGGTTTGAAACTAAAAGTCAGCAAGGTAGGAGATAGACAGCTACTACTTTGCTAGATCTGTTCATGTAACAATCTTGATGCAAAGTGATTTTTATCAACACAATCTGGGAACCTCACAATCTTTCTCATACTTATGCTCACAACTCATCTGTGAGGAAAGAGTGCGTTATCTACATGTTACAAATGGGAAAAGAGCAATCAAATGATTTGCTTAAGGTCCCATAGAAGTCTGGTACAGAAGGGAGCTGAATCTAATCTCTTACATCTCAGGCTAACACTTTAAGCACTGACTGTACCTTGCTGTTGGGAAGTCTTTGATCAATATTTATCTAGATTTCATCCTCTACACCCCTTTTCTGGTATTATAATTATTTTTATATTTCTTTATCTGACTGTCCAAATTGCTATTGTTTTGATATTTGTCTTAATTGAGAGACAGCATTACTTTATTTTGTGTAAACAATTTTTCAGCAGTAAAATACTTTTCTCATCTACATCTCCTTTTGCCATAGAATCTTGGAGTTTAGTATTAATACTCCTCAGATTACCCCTGTGGAGAAGACAATAATCACTGAACTTGTTGAGCAGACTGAGAAAGCTGAATTTTTAATGACCATCATTTCAAGTGGCTGTTCTTGAGAATTTAACTTCACACAATTCAACTTGCATTTTCAGAAATGCTGCATACCTGCAGCTCTCAGAATTCAGCAGGAATCACAGTGTTTAGCAGCTCTCACAATAACAGGCCCCAGCTGTGACATGCCAAAGTTGATTTCAAAACAGGAAATTAAGTCCAGGAGCTGAGACTCTTCGTTCTGTGCAGTAACCCTTGGACAGCATACACTTTTACCTTAGCATGATGCAATAGCAATTCTTTATGTCCTCTGTGCTGAAAACACATAAAAAAAATCTCAGGTTACTCCTGAAACTACAGGGGAAAATGGTGCATCTGTATAAAGAAGATAACTCTATAGCACAACCGAGCCACAGATGATCCAGTGTTATCCTCAAAGTTGTGTACATGCACTATACGTATGAGAAAAAGAGGGCACCGGAAGGGTAACTGATTTTACTCTTCAGGCAGGTTGTGGCGGGAAAGAAACCAGAACTCACATCAGAGTCCTACTTCCATGCTTGAAGCACAAGACCTTGTTTGCTGTGAAATGCAGCAGTTGGACTTTTCCTCAATTGTCCCTGCACTCTAACTAAACATGCACTTTACCAAGCTGCAGACAACACATAATCTGACTCAAAAAAATGGCAAGTGATGTGAAGGTTTTCTAAGTATTGAGGAAGATTAATGTTTGCTTGCCATGACCTTCAGCATGGCCTTGAGACAAGAATATCCATCTGCCCAGTCTTTCAGTCCGCATCGTGAGGCCTGCAAATAAGGAATGTTCAGGAAAGGGAGTAATACAAATAAGGAGCCTATTTATCCAATTTATGTTTTAATTAATGTGGATTAAAGTCTTCCTCTTTGGAGAGGAAGACAGAAATGGGATGTATGATCTCCTTCCAAGAATTTTTCTGGGATGTTTTCAAAACAGAAAGCTCTGCTCTTCCTCCACCCACACTCTTTGAGGAATATTTGCATCACAGGTTTGCAGTTATCTGATGTCCCCACCATGCTGTCATGCCCCTCAGCAGCTCCATAAAGGCAAGACAATCATCAGGCTTGAATGTCTCAGACTGCTGTGTCCCAGCCAGCTGAACAGAACCACATTAGTTACAAGCTACAGGATAATGGCAAGGACACCCTGCTGCAGGGATACCCCTGCAAACCAGGCCCTCTCCCCATCTGTACAGAGCCTGAAGACTTCTCTGAGATGCCAGAGCTGTTATTTTAACCACTGAAGAACTTGTATTATGTTGTCTAAAAGGAGACAAACATTGATAAATATCAGCAACCAGCATAACACAATAAGCAAAGCCTTCTACCAATAATTTATCTGTAAAGAAGCCAGAATGCTTCTTAGCCCTTCAGACATGAATTGGTCCACACAAAGAACATCTTCCTTCTGAACTAAACAACTACAGAGGCACAATGTGGACTTCTGTTACAAGAAAGCAGTCATCAGAAATGCATGTGCTTCAAAACCAGGCAAAGCAACTAGACAGGCTATAAACACACAGAGCTAAATATACAAATTAGAGGCACACATCCTTCAAAATATGTACTCATAATCAGACCAAAAGCTGAGTTGTACAATACTAGTATTTTATCACTCACCAAAAGAAGACTACTCATTCACATAAAGAATAGTGCCTTACCTCAGAAATACTGGGAAAAAGAGGGAAGGTTTAATTAACCTTCAGTTTAATTAACAATGGCATCTCGTAGTACAGGATCTAATCCTCAGGTATAGCCTAAAACAGATAGTAAACCATTAATGCATCAGACTTGAGCAGAAGACCAAATAAGGGGCCATTCCAAAATGTTTCTAAGTACCCCATTAAAAATGGCTTAGTATTAAAACAAGATCCCCCAACGATACAGCAGGCTCGGTGGCAGAATCATGGCCAACTCGCATTTTTCATATACAATGTGAAGTTTTGGGTTCAGCAGCAGCTGCTACCCATGAAATCCCAGGTCTCCTGCTCAGCAGTTGGAGAGCCCTAGTGAAGAAAGTTACAACACACTAAGTGCTTCTTCCGCCACTCTTGATATTCCCACCTATTCTTCCCTATCCTGTAGCTATGGACACAACTGCAATCATCACACCAGAAAAAAATAACCTTGAGCTTAAGGATCTGCAGTAGACTCTCCACATAATGTTGTTATACAGCCTCTCCAGTCCAGATCCTGACGTGTATTTGAGTTCAATGCACAGAGACCCTAACGTAAAACCCACCTACACTGTAGTTCCTTCCAAAAAATATTCCTAGATGCAAAGATGTCACTGAGAGTTGGTACCTAAGCACTTGTCAGGTAACTTTATTTAGCTAAAAAGTGGACATCACGTGATGTCTGTCCTGCCTATTTGGATTACAAACTTCATAAGGAAAAGAAATGTCTTATACTGTGTCTTGCATGCAGTATCTAGCGCAAATAGAGGCTATTAGTTCGTTCGCATGACTACAATACAAATTACTATCACTTTAATAATGACAGGTTGGGAGTCTTACACAAAAGGACAAAAAATAAAAGAATGAATCTTGAATTTCAAGGACAAAATTTCAAACCCTCAGATATTTTAGTCCTAAACAGAGGGTTTCTACTAGCAGGCTTTTAGCTTTCAGAGAACAAAATACAAGTAGAGTGAGAAAATTTTAAAGAGCTTTGGCTCACCCCCCACTGAAGACCATCCTTTGAAAAGAAAAACACAAAACAAAACAAAACCCCAAGAATAAATGGCTGATGCATACCCCTGAAGGCTGACACCACCTGACACCAACACATCCACTCCCCAAGTTTCTCTCTACGTGCTCAGCATACACCTTGTGGAGATAGCTCCACAGAGACTGCCAAATCAGGAAGTTCAAAAATGCAACAAAATCCCTTATTGTTTTTGTCCCTGCAGCAACTATTCAGCTTCGCACCATGTGCTAGGTAAATCATTGTCTTTTCGTATTTTAATCTACCTAATCCAGGATGGAAAAACACTACCCAACAAATCATCTTTGTGGGAATGTTATTTATAGCCATCCTTTTTATGAATAAAGGGCCTCGTCATAAGTCTGCTGTCAGATTTCCCATTGTTATTGCTAGTCCTGATCCCCTATGTCCCTACTGCAGGCAGCAAAATGGCTATCTGGAGCTCTTCACCTGGACACCCAGTACATGCAAGAAGCTGGTACATGCAGAAGCATTTCCTTGGCTCTTTTTTTTTTTTTTTTTTTTTTTTTTTTTTTTTTTTTTTTTAATTCCTCTGCAGTGGCAAAGCTTGCAGGATGCCCGAGCTTGCCACAGGCAGCCGGCGTCAGCCACCCCACTGCCTCTGCACCTCTGACAGAGGAGTAGGTCACACATTCTGCTGTCCTCCTTGCTCCCAAACCACGATGCAGGCTGCACCCCCAGACAGAGAGGCGCTGGGCAGAGGGAGAGAGCAAATTGCACTCCCACTTTAATTTTCCTCCTCAGCTGGATCAAAATCCAGCCCCAAATAAAAAGCAGAAAATGTATGTATAACCGAGACTATAGAGCAAAAAGTAGCAGTGCTGCTTTTCTCCACACACCTTTGTTTGTGGAACATAAAGCCCGATTGTCACCAAATCGGGCACGAAGAGTTAAAGTGCTCAGATAGGAAGGCAAAGGGGACAGAAAAAAAATCTCTATCTTATACTACAGTATCGGAATCAGGAAAGTTAAGAAAAAGGATTAGCAAAAAAAGGTGTGCTCTTAGTTAATTCACTAAATGCAAAATCATATATGAGTGAAGTGCCAGGAATGCCACTCAAACTTTTCCTGTTACTGCATACAGAAATCCCATTTTTCAGTCTCACAAATCTTCTCCAAGTCTGAATAGCAATCTGGAGAGTGTGTGTGTGTTTAAACAAAACACTGACCTTAATGCACACATTCACAGTTAATCTGAAATTCATGTGGGCTCTCAGAGAAAATGCTACCAGTAAACAAAAATGTAACATTTTAGTAATAGGTTAACATGTGCCTAGCTTGTAAAGTATCAGTTATTCACTGCAGGACCTTGTTCACTGCTAAAAAATTTTATTCCTCTTGGCATTCATTTGGGGGAAATGAATAAATTTAGGCAAATCAGGAGTAGGGTACATCTGGAGAAATTACAAAGGGGAGGAGTTCACCTTCCTGGCTATGGCTTTCAGGTCTGTCCAGGGCTACTTACTCCAGTATAAAACTCAGAGCAGAAATATGATCACATACTAAGGAGTCTAATCAATTCTGGTTTCAACACTGAGCCTATTTAAAATAGATAATGGAATTGCTGTTCCTTGTCCTGCTCTCTCTGCACACTCTCAAGACTGAGGCAGTAGGTAAGTCCTTGCCTGTTCTTCCTAACCCCATATAACAAGGTTACTCTTATTTATGATTTTTGAATATCAGTGCATACAGTGCAATCTCTCCAATTCTTCTATATGACAAATGGAGAATATGTTTTATTTATTTCTCTCTGTCTTGTATCATTTGTGGAAAATTATCAAATGTAGGCTTCTTTCATGAATGTGTGAGGTTTGGGGCTGTTTTTTTTTTTTTTTTTTTTTTTTAATCACCTTTAGAGATTCTAGTTTCCTTCCTCCTCCAGGCAAGATTACTGGGGTTTGCTTGATCTCTCTGATTATATATATAAATTCAAAAAGCATGCAAAATTTCTTTGTCTATAAAGTTCTTAAAACTTCAAATAGCTTGTTTTATTTTTCTACTCATATTGCTTTGCCCTTCATGATATAGGATGAAATTCCTATGCTTGCCAACTGAGAGAAAGAACAATGTGCCTTTTGCTGCATTAGTCCAGCAGACTCATCTATTTTTGCATTCTGTACGTAAGTGCACTATGCACTTATGATGACTAGATTAAATAGCGATCTATAATTAGTATTGAAGAATGCAGAAGGTTTTTTATGCTTCTATTAGATCAGAAATACTATAACATTGAATAAATATCCTTTTCTATGTAAATATCAGTGGGCAGTCTCAAAATTAAAAATAAACACTGCAGTCCTTAAGTAGTAATGAAGGGTCTATTGTTTGTACAAAAATAGAATAGACTGCATTAAGAAAAAAAAAGAGATACAATATTATCTGATGTATCAGAGGGAAGCACTGCACCAAGAGCCTATTAAAGGGACAAGGTTTTAAAGCAGATCAAGATTCATTTGCCAAACTTAAAGTAACAGAGGTCTGAGGTGCCCACAAAGTACCTTAAGGAGCACAACAGGAGCACGGGGAAAATGGGGGTGTCTCCCACATTTTATTTCTCTGTTCTTAATTAGTTCTCCATATCCATGAGTCAGTAACTGGCCTTTTCCAGATCATACCTTACAGCTGAAATACTTTTCCACCTCTTTAGTCTGTGTTTTACAGGTATTCTGTCTCCTAAGGCTTCTCACATGCAGTACAGGAACACAGAAACGCAAGGAACCTTTGCTCTTCCAAAGTCTACGGCAACTGTTGCTTGCTTGATATAAATTGATCACCAACTATTTAGCACTCTGCTAAATTTACTGCTCTATTACAGGAACTTAGAAGACTGTTTAGAAAACCTCTATAGGCTTTATTAGCTTAACATTAATAATAGCACTTCAACAGAAGGAAGTAATACAAGGAAAACATCTATTAATTGTTGTTGCCCCCCACCCCCTTTTTTGCAACCATGTTTATTTCTACTTTCTTCCCTGAGTGCAGAGACAAACAACATTTTGCTAAGTTAAAAACTAGATGTTTCAAGAAACCTCAACTTTTCAGAATCAGTCCAAATTATTTTTTTATGTTATATTTGGAAGGTATCTACAAAAAGAAAAGGAGGTCTTCCTTGAACTTCATCTGTATCTTACTGCTTTTTAGAACTTATTTGAGTGATATCTACTAATCAGCTCATTTAACATCGCTGCACTGGGGCTGATTTTGTACTCTGGGTAGCTCCATCATACTTAAATAGTCAATGTGAATTACTTCTAATCTTTCAAGTTGCTTTCAGCATTGACCTGGCTTAATATCACTTTTTTTATTATTATTAATAGTCCTTACAGGGCTTAATAAAGGAAGCAAGCTTCATTATCCATATTCTACAGATGGGGAAACTGAGGCACGCAGGTGCAACAACCCACTCACAGACCAACCAGCTGGCTAGAGCAGGAAGAGAAGCTATTTGTCTTAAATCCCTGTCCATCATCCCATCCACTCACCTTATGGGTCTCAGTACAGCATATTCCATTAATAGCAGTGCTGATGTACCTCAGAAGGTGTGCTTGGCACCTTCTAGAGATCAATAATCCTCAGGTACAGCTATCAGACAGGCAGAAGTGAGGCAAAATGTGGATATGTCTGGGAAGCTCCAACAGGAATATTCCAAACCTTTTGAGAAAGAGTTTATGTTAACAGTAAATTCAGTGTAGAGTCATCCAGAGTACAACAGCTGTAGAGGATAGTGCTCTGCTTCCATCTGGAAGTTTTGTAGTGGGGTTACAACAAGCACCGAGCGTTTCTGAAAAATAATTTTCTTTTAAGGGGAATGGAGGAAACCCCAGTATGTTTTAGCCTTTGTCTTTATCACAGACCAGGACTCAACCGTAAGAAGACATTCTCCCACAGTCCATGCTCTGGTGCTCCAAAAGATTGACACGTAATAGAATACAATTCCTTTTGTTTTCTGTATTTCTACCTGTGTACTTTTAACTTTCACAAACATAAAATTTACATAACCATGCTGATACTGACATTGTCAGCATTAATTCTTGGTCTCATGTTTCCTCAGGGCCATTAAAATAGAGAGTATACCTGATATCTCTATGAGCAGCATAAAAAGAGATTCCAGAGGAAAAGGAAATAGAGGCAGTAAGATACTTTAACTTCTATTTCCAGCTCTAATAGCATAGTCTGCATACATACTTACAGTAGTATTCCAAATCCATTTTAAAGTTGGCAAAACCAGAATGACGTTACTAAGGTACACACCAGGATGAAAAGTTGCATCTTTAGATGTTTAAGAAAGGAGAGCAAGAACTGCATTATAAGACCTAGAATACATGGTAAAAGCAGTAACCCAGAGCTGCTTTAGGAGAGAAAAATTTTGAACTGTCTTCTCTCCACCCACCTAATCCAGCACATGATAAAATACAACTGATAAGATATCACTGACATTATCTCAAGGTAGTTACCTCGATTGTCACAGTGCAGACAGACTTTTGATCTCAAATTATGATCATTATGCAGGATACCTTGCTTAGGGCTTTCTTCCCTTTCTTCCTGGTAATCATTCAGGCTGGCAAAATAGTTCTAAAGCCTTATCTGAGTCAGCCTATGATCATCCATACATATCTGTTTTGGCTTACACTTGGAGGGGGCTCATGCATGAGAGAGAAGGATGGACCCAGACTGCTTGACCAGGATGCCTGAGGATGCAGATCCTGTCATTGCAGAGCACATTCACTTCTTTCACAGCTTATGATAAAGGCACAAACGTGTAAGGCATCGTAACAAGTTCATTCTCATTTTCTCTTTGACACCAAAATTCAGCGAAAGACAAAAAAGCACTTGTGGCAGAGCAATAGACAAGACAGTGGAGACAGAGTGGCTATTTATCTTCAGTTGGTCATAATAGCCTGTTTCTGTGGGTTTTTGAGGGGTGAGGAGGTGAAAGAAGGCCAGCAGGCAAAGAAACAACATTGTGTATTATTGGAAGACCCCTGACAGGCAGCTGCAGACAGAGTTAGAGTCATATATGGAATAAACTTTGAAATGTTTTTAACCTTTTACATTTCCGTAGCCAGCCAGACATGGCCTCCAGATACATCTGCATTGCACAAATAGATAAATTTGTGTCAGCAGAGGAATGCCTTGATACTCTTCACATGAGTCTGGGTGACATTATTCAAGAGCACGTGCTGTGCTCTGCGGTCACACCTTGCTGTAACCTCCAGGTGCTGCATTGCCTCGTCCTGCTCTAGCACCTGGCCATACCCAGGTGACAAATTACATTACTTCAGCTGATAGATTATCTCCTTTCTCCTGCAGCAAAAGGTATCAGCATAAGAATTAGAATATCCTTTATGTGCTGCATAAGGACATGAGTTATGCACTGTGACACTTAAGAAAACTGGAGTCATGGCTGCTCATAGCTCTTACCTTTAGATTTTGAAAACTGGAGGCAGAAAAGCATTTTCAGAGAAAGGCACTGCTGTGAAACACCTTCCTCTTTGCTGTCCAGATAACCAGCACAAACCTTCAGCTCTTGAAGGTGCGCTGCAAGGGCCAACTCCTCAGCTAGCTGGCTCCAGGTGCACGGGCTTTTCTCCCCTGCCCGTGGCATTGCAGGAGATGCTTTGTCAGTCGGAGGCACAACATATCTAATGGCCTGTTCTTAGGTTTTCCTTCACATTTCTAGGCATGAGATCAGACATAAAAGACTGGAAAAAGGAGGATAAAGTATTTTTGGTTGAATTAATTCTAAAAGATAACCAAAAAAAAAAAAAAAGGGATTTCTCAGATTTTTGTTTGGCACTGCCTCTGTTGTAAACAAAGCAAAGCAAATTACTCTGCAGAAGCAAGTCACCTTTGCCCTGGATACCCATTTCTTGTTCAAAGCCAGCTTCCTCCTTTGATATGGCAGATTTATCATGACAATTATGACAGAGGCTACAACAGTATCACAGGTCACAGCTGAAAACATTTTCCTCACTCTGACACAACAGAAGAAATCTGCAAATGTTTATAGAGCAAATACAGAATCCTTCCAGTCTCTTTAGAGATCTGATTCTTCCTTTAGCTCATACTGTGTTACAGGCTCCGACCTCACTGTACACGTGGCTTATGTACACATTTGCAAATTACAAACGCAGTGCTTGGATCAGATGTCGTTCCTTGTAACACTTCACTATGGTAGCGAACTTTATCTTCAAGGACAATTCTCTCTAATGGACTGGAACGCATATCCATGCAGATGCATTGCACTGTGAAAAACAGAATTTCCCAGTAAATGACAGTAGGAGAGATGGATGATCACTAATGTTTGTTTTTCCATGGTTAGAGATGCACAGATCTACAACTAAATATTTGGAACTGATTTTGCCTGTCAAAGTGGTTGATCAGGATTTCCTGGGGGTGTGTAATACTTAAAAAATATGTAAGTAGACATACGGATATACAGAAAGACAGATTTAGATTCCACTTGCTGTTAAGTTGCTTAGTCTTTTGTACTAAAGAAAATAAGTTTTGCAAAGCAAGTTAGAAACAGAACTAGCACAATACAAACCCAAACGAAGACTACACTGCATGCACAACTAGCATTTAGGCTTTTCCTGGAAAGGCAACCTTCCTTCCAGTGCAATGCCAGGGCTCGCTGCAGGTTTACTGGCTGGATTTGAATCAGGTGGACGATAGAGCAGAAGTGGGAACGATGACGTTCAGGGCAGCCCGAGCTTGCCGAAAAGTGGCAGTGTGGCGTGAGCACTGTCAGTCGTGTGTCTCAGCAAACAATGACTTGTCAGAGGGGACGCAGCTGACATGGGGTGACAGCAGAGACCTACCGGGGCAAACAAAGGAGTCGGTCAGTGAGTGAGAGTGAAGGGATTTTAGCTGAAGAGCAACAGAGGATATTCTTACTGTCTCAATACTTTGGGCCATTGGTGGCATAAAGATCATTCACACTTCAAGAGATTAAATATATTTAATAAAACCAGCTAACACTCAGCATATGAAATTTAGAGATTTCCGGACATGCAGAAGGACAAACACTGCTTTAGTAATGGACAAATTTAAAGGGCAACACTCAAACAGCCTGACCCAGGCCTGCCTCGCTGCCTTGAGGGGCTTCCAAATCACCATTTGGGAGGTCAAGTAGGGCAGTAAGTGAGGAACAAATAGGACAAAGTCGATTTGGGAACTTATATGGAATTCAGGCAATCTGACCATGGTCCAAAGAGCTTAAGGGTCTTTTCTGAGATCACACAATAGCACATTGGCAACCTGCTAAGACCCTGGCTTCAAGTTAGAAGCACTGTCCTCTGTGGAGTCGCGTCAGTGAACAGAAGAGGGAGTTCTCAGCTGAAGTAATTTTTCCCTCAAGTTTCCAAACTGGGCTTAATAGCTAAAACAATTGAAAACATTTACAATAAAATGAAAACAATACGTAATTGTATTGTTTTGTTGCTATTCTGGTGCCAAGAAACAGCTTTGGTCAGGAAATGAGTTGTAAATTTGACAAGGAAGAAACAGAGATAAGTGGTAGGCCTGCTTACTTGCCAAAAGAGACTCCCTAAATTTAACTGTCTTGAACTTTGTGAAGGAAGAGGAGGTCTTCGGCTCAGTTCAGCGCTAGTCTAAATTAAAACACTGTGAAGTCAAGGTGATACCTATTACATGATGCACCGTGACTTAAGTCAGGAATCCATAATACAATGCAAGAGTCAGATACGGTTGATAAAACGGTAATTTTAAGTCCAGATGCCCTCATATGTATACTGAATTATATTACTTCCAAGGGTGACAACAAAGCAGGTATCTCTATTTAATGCCAATAAGGCAAGGAGCCTTTTGATACCTAGTATCTAATACTGTCCTGAGCAAAGTGTGGGTGCTCATGGCTTAACTCGCTTGTGCCAGCAAGCTAGTAAAAACCAGGGGAGTAAGCTATGAAGCCCTCCAGGGCAGCTATTACAACAACAGTTTGAGCACTACAGCTACAGAAAAGAAAAAAAAACGAACAAAACCCCCAAACAGCTGTGCATTTTTCTGGGCAGAAGCAGTGGAGAATGCAACAGCCTTGAAAAGCAAGGGCTGGATAGAAATTGCAAGTGGGACTTGGTGATCCATGAGAGCTATGCTCTGTCACTGTGTGACTTGTAAATCTTCATGTATTTCATACAGAGAGTTTATAGTCTTCTCTCTCACCTCACCTCCAAAAGTGCAATAAACAACAAGAATTAGAAAATTATTTAGGCTAAATCTGAGTAAGACAATACATAAAGTAAGCATAGTTGAGCAGTTATGAAAGATGCCAAGACAGCAACTCTGAGAGAAGAGTTCTGCCTTTCTCACTGACAGCGGCAAACCCAGGAGCCCTGATGGGGTAACGGTCCCATCCTGGCAGCTCTCTGGGGCAGGCACCGGTGCCCCGCTGGAAGGAGGGGAGGGAGGACAGGGCCCCTCCGCCACCTCATCACCACTCCCTCATGTCGCCTCTCTGCTGCTGCGCTCTATGCTCAGGTTGCCTCCAGAAGGAAGCAAGAAGGCATCCGGGAATTTGTCATGGTGGAGAAGATGATCCTGAGTCTGTCCTTCAGTTGCAACCATTATACACTAAACAACAAGAAAGTGGCAGAGCTGAGACTGGAGTGAAAGAGGAGCAGGGTCTGAGGGACACCAGACAGGATCTGCCAGGTGCTGCCAGTCCTGTGAAGAAGGGAGCTTCAGAGGAAGAGGGGAAAGACTTCGATATGGAAACAGTGGAAGGGTGAAGGGCAGGGTGTCACACGATGGGACAAAGTAAGGATGGATGAAGCAAGAACAGGAATTACAGATTATGAAGGAACTGTCTGAATGCTGTAAACAGCAGGGAGGGAAAAGAGATTGTTTAGGGTGGTTCAATGGTATTTCTAGGAGTGATGGGATGCAGATAAGCAAGTGGAAAATGTAAGCTATTAAACAGGAAACATTTCCTGACAGTGAAGTCTAATAGACTGTGTAAAAGTCTCCTAAGGGAAGTGGCAGGAGCCGCTGAGACAATTAAAACGAGACTAGACAACATACCCTAGGGTATAATCGTGCCTCAGACCACGGACAACTGACTGGATAAGACAAGTATCAGTTGTTTCTTTCCTACTTGACTCAGGAATTAAGCCCGGGGTGGGGGGAAAGGACCATTTTAAATGCAAGGTCTGTATACACAGGGAGGAATCACACCTAAGCCAAATATTATTCAGATGCAAATTCTGCTGGCAAGTGACACAGGGTTTGGTAATTTTGGTTTTTCTCGAGCAGTACCTACGCAAAACATCCTGTTCTTTAAAGTTACATTACCAAAAAAAAAAAAAAAACCCTTATTCACAATAATCAGTAATTCATTGTTTGCGCAGCCATTCTGCAATGTTTAATTATCTCATTGTTCAAGGTTTAACAGCTTTAAGGACCTTTTTTTCTTAAGAATTGCTGAGTTTATATCCTGTTCTACTGCACTGATACTATCCAACTTCCTAAACCACAACTGTGATAACTACTTGATAGAAAACCACTATTTCTTTATTAGTTTGTAGACGTTAGAAGTTTTGCAAAAAGCCTGCAACAATTAGATGCTGATTATTGGGCCTAAGTTGCATTCAACAGGAGCAGAGCAGAATCCTCATAAGTCTTGGATATAAAGCAACAGTACCCACCAAAGGGCTGGGTTTTTTTCTCTTTAGCTTTTCTCCCCAGCATCTGGATGTGCAGGCTGAAAGATTTTTTACTGTTGTCATTTGTCCATCTGCTAAGATTGGATTGAAACCTGCAAGTTTATTTGCTAGAGCCTACCAGACATCTATCAGCTGGTAATGAGATGTGGTCACTTGGTTTGAAAAGGGTTGGTCTTGGACTCAGCAATAAAAGTCTCCATAACCCACTCCTCTGCTTCCCTCCTCTGATATAGAGGCACTGGATCAGGATCACTGACAGTACAATTCGGTGGTATTTGTCTTTCCTCAGCATTTCCCATGCTCTGCGTTGATTGCCTTGGTTCTTTGGTCACGGTCTAAAAGCTCCACAGGCTGACACCTGATGAATAATGCACTTGCTGCATTTACCCTTAATCGTGACTCATATTGACTGTGAAATTTGATTTGCACTGCAGCAACGCTTTGATGTCTAAGCCATGATCACGCACCCATTGTCCGAGGCACTATACAAACCCAGAACAGCAGAGCTTGTTCCAAGGATGTTACAATAGACAGGCCAGAACATCTCCAACAGCCTTCCTTTCTCACCTGGCAGCTTTCCTCTCGGGTCCATCTCACACCCAACAGCTTGAGTCCAAACCTTTGCAGGTGACTATCCTCTCACACTGCATATGAGCCATATCCATCAAGAGTTTGCGCCTGCAGTACAGCATTTTTTCCCCTGGAGGTTCATGCCCCTGTAGCTTGCAAAGGAAGCTCCCTCCAGCTCACAGCAATTTCTAAAGCATATGCTGACAACTGGGCTACAGCAGATGCCAAAAACACTTCTTCAGTTATTCACTCATGCAAACACTGACACATATTAAACATAATCAAACACTGTGGAGATCAGCTTACCGAGTATTTGCTAGGCTTTTATTGATTAACAGGTTGATAAAGGCGCTTGGTGCCATTCCGCACTTGGTACTTCCGTTCTGTTGTTTCGGAGCGGAGAGGACAAACCACTTATCGCTGTGGGAGGTCCAGCCACCACCGAATGCACACAGTCCTGAACGAAACACAACCACCAGTTTTAGAAATTGCAGGTTCTAAAGCTAAGTTTTGTATATGTTTAGTAGGGTGTCAAAAAAAAAATTTCTCAAAACCAATTTTTTGAGAGACTTAATACAAAATATTAATGGAACAACAATGTAGAAATCACTTCAGTTTTTACAACAAGGATGTACAAAGTTCTTTGTTCACTTTTCTTCACAATATTACTAAATAGTTGCTGAACTAGAAAGTGAGTCAACTTTATTTATAGTTTCCAGCATAAATTAAAATTTTGTGAGGAACAGAGATGAACTAAAACACTATCATTTTTTCAAAAAGATTAAATTCATTACCACATGTTCATCCAAACCTCCCCCCTTTGTTGTTCTAGTTAGCCACATTTTATATCAAGGTTCTACTCAGGAATTTTTCTAAATGCTTAATAGATGGTATTGCTGTGTTACCAATATGAAGATTAGGTGTTAAAAAGTTATGAACCCTTCAGCAGAATTGTTATAAAAGGTCACAAATTACGGTACTAAGTAATCTAATGACATGTAGGACTCCATAACAGTCTCTAAAAATTGATTAACCATTTATTAAAAATGTCTAAACCTAGACAAACTATAATATTGATCATGATTATATTTTCAATAAGTTACCATGCCCAGAGGCTTTGTATTCTTACTGATCACTAGTTAAATAGTTCAAAAGAGCTATTCCTTGTTAAACTCTGTTTAAACTTTATTACTGTCATAAAACTATCCTTGAAATACGCTGCTATAAGCAAAATAGTCCTTGCTTTCCTGCATGGATGAACACATAGTTAAATTGAGTCAGCTCTCTTCCTCTGAATTTCACGTTTCCTCTGACACTGAAAAAGCAAGATTAAGACATTCTAATGAAAACTTCTCCACCTCTCTGTTTGGAGTCTCAGCTGAATTAGAATGAGGATTCCTCATGTCTTACGGAAAACTAAATTTATCATTTCTTAAAATTCCTTACTGCACCATATAATCTGTAGTGGTTCCTGAAACCAGATGAGATGAGTCTTTTTGCATAAGTGAGTTTCCAAAGAAATTAAAGAATGGCAAGTACAGAACTGATAAAAGGAAATACCCTTTAACACTTCATATATTCAGAGTGTGGAACCCTTGCCTCAAGAAGTTGCTGAAGCCAAGGGCTCAAAACTAAATTATTTAGAATTGCAACACCCCCCCCCCCAAACTGTAATATTTCATGGTAGCACAGTTTTGGGGAGGAATATTAACAGGTGTAAACTGATTCATTAAGGACTAGGAGGAGCTCTAAAGAGAAGATGGAGCTGCCTGCTGCAGGGTAGAAACGATTAGAAATGATCGCATGCTCTGTACTGCTAGGAAATCTTTAGCAACAAGCTCTCTTTACAACTGAAGAACTCACTTCTTACCAGCCACCGTTGCTTGCATATTAAAGCAATCTGTACAGTTTCTCTTTCATCTAATTCCATATGTCTGATCGGTTACATTTTGTTTGTTTGTTTGCATGTGGAGGCCACTGGTGCTATCAGTCACAGAAGCACGAACTGCCAAACTGTGAAGGTACTGTGAACAACTTATTTCTGATCGCTTCAGTGTTTGGACTCTTCTGTTTTCCAGAGGACCTCTTTGTAAAAATAATGCAAAAATTCACACAGCTTAGTTTTTAACACTGCACGACCATGCTATATATAAACACAAGTGAGAAACAGGATACCTGAAGAAAGGGATAAAGATATGCTGAAGAAGCCAACATTTTTTCTAGCTATTCATTTTATTTCGATCAAGACTGATACTACAAATATAAAAATAACTTAAAATGTGCTCTAGAGGTAATCATCTCGGCAAGCTGGATACAGCCAGCTATTTAAATTCTAATGAAGAGAGTTAAGAAAAAGCTTTATATTCTACCTACAGCTGCACCTCTGTTTTGCTTTCCCAGGAGCAGCAACTTGGCCCGTTCCCTTGTTCCTCGCTATGTCCAGTCCAGCCGCCTCTGAAACCCACTGTGCTGGATTTGGGCTTTTCTCCCCCAGCACCACCTTTCTTTTTTGCTACAGTTGATGATCAGCCAGTCAATCTTGGCAATAGTTCACTTTCTATTTTATGGCTATTTGCACGTGCATCTTTTCCTGTTAAACTTAACAGAACGTTCTTGAAGCACATTAATATTTTTAAAACAAAGCAAAAAAATGGCATGCCAAAAAGTTTCCTTTATTTAATTCCACCATACAAAGACCTTTTTTTCAAAGATGTCTCCAATTTCTAAAGCAAGAACATATTCACAGTTAGGGTGTTCTGGCTTTATAAAGGATTCATAATCTACAGTAAAAAATATGTTTTTCTCCCTTAAACAGATCCTCGAAAATGGCATTTAATAACCACCACCTGCAAAGGAAGCAAACAGTCACCTATCAATATTGTCACCAAAAATGTCATTTATGACAGCAGCCTGAAGCCACTGAATTTTGAAGGATACGATGTTAAGGGGCCTTCAAAATGGAACCTAGAAAATAATGGACATACAGGTGGGTACTGTCAAAAGTGTTACTATGGGGTTTACTTGTGGAAATTACCTAATTTTTGGATCCTGGACTTGTTCCTTGAGCTTCCCAGGAGGAATTGGCTCTGGTGTGTGCAGAAGCAGAGCTCTAGATGTCTAGGGAAGCTCTACACCAAATAGCAGCCTCTGGGCTGGCGTGGCACAAGCGTGTCGGGGCTCAGGGCAATATTTCTGGCAGGGGTGTATCAGGTCTGCCGAGTGCTCCTATACCCTTCATTGCTGAGCTTGCACTTCCTTCACAAAGTCTGGGAAGCAGTATCAGTAATGATGTTTCAATGATGTTATGCTAAATTAGTTTAACTTCAAAAAGATTAGTTGTAATTTTTTTTTTAACTAACTATTAGTATTCTAAAAATGTTAGATGTGCTGTTGTGACTGCCAGATCCCTAAAATGGGAAGTTGCAAGGGTCAAATATTTTCCTAAATTAAAATGTAAACATAGGTAGGTAGAGAAATAGGTAGATTTTTACAGCTGGAGAGAATAATGCGGTTCTAGTTTAAAACATCAGTATTATGTACATATTTTGATTTTTCACTAATATGCAGGTTAATGACTTTCTGGTTACAGAAAGATATTCTAGAAGCTCCATATTACAGTTGCTGCACACAGAAATATCTTTTATGTGAAAATTAATATTCATGAAGATTGGTCAGATCACTCATCTTCCCCAGACATGTGAAAAGATTAGGGTTTTTGTCTGGGCTTTTTAAACGTCTTTCTTCTGAGGGCAACCAGTTCCTGTGGTACAACGAGAACCACCCTGGAACTGTTATTGTTATATTACAGCAGCAATAAGAAGCTCTCCAGGAGATTAGAATGTCATTGTATTAGGTGATGTGCACACAGTAAAGGTCAGTGTCCCAAAGGTCTCACAATCTAAATACATAAAGCCAACAAAGATACATTACTAATCCATTTTTCAGATTAAAAAAAGCATAAAAAAACAAAGTAATTAAATGACTCTCACAAGCTCCACATTCATCTGGAATTTGGAACTAAAATGAAATCTCTGGGGCTTCAATCCAGGGCTTAAAACAACCTTTTTGATTAAAAAAAAATATTGTGCTTAATGTAGAGATCTTAATTATTAAATTTTTTAAATATATCCCAAATGCCTCAAACACAGGAAGTGAACATAAGTTATAACTAGAAAAATATCTTCTTTAAGATTCTGTTTTGCTGTTAACAATCGAGCAAGCATCACATTAAATAGATATAATGACTTAAACCCTTAGCCTTAAGTAGCAGCACTACTCTCAATTAAAACAATCAGATTCACCATTTGAGCTAAATAATAGCGTCTTTAAACCCTGCACAAAATAAATAACTATTACAGTGCACACAATAGGAGATAAAAATGATCCTTAAAACCAAATAACCTGTGATCAAGTTTACTTTCAAGACAACATTCATGTGCTTTGGTAGCGGGTGTTCTCCTAGAGGAAAGATGCAGGAATATCAGATCTTCCACCTGGTGAAGCAGCTCTGACTCCGGGGGCTGTAAAGGCAACGAACGCTCCCGACCATTCTCAGCACAGTCAAGGAAAGACCACCTATTAACCCCTTCAATGTAGCTGATGATGCCACAGAAGATAAATAGAGGGGGGATCATAAAAGGCTATTTAAACACTTTCCCCCCTAGAACAAGCCATACAAGTACTCTGCCCTTTTCCACTGTTTTACAGAAGGAAACAAATATCATCAAATGCACTTTACAGCTCCAGCCGAGGTCAAGCAAGTGAGGCCATGAGTCACTCGAGCTTGCCGAGCAAATCCAGGGTGCAAATAGGAACGGCTGGATGCTCCCAGTGCCCTGCCCTAGGCAAAGGATGCATATTGCTGCAAAGTGGGCCAGCGGATTTCTCATCTCAAATTAATCTCAACAAGCATTTTGTGAGAGTTCAGCTTCTGCAGTGCTGAACTGCTGGAACACTTGGCATGAAAAA
Organism: Apteryx rowi; assembly: GCF_003343035.1. NCBI lineage: Eukaryota > Metazoa > Chordata > Aves > Apterygiformes > Apterygidae > Apteryx > Apteryx rowi. The sequence continues at coordinate 602,037 of NW_020449686.1, read as the reverse complement.
CTGAGCCACAGCTTTGGAATAAATTTGAATCTAAAGAACATGCATCTCTCTAGTCTCCAATAATATTAATATACAACTTAAATATATATTTTTAACTACTTATTTGTTTTCTCCAGTTAAAGCAACACTTAGCACATCCCCTAAAATTGGAGGCGGAGGTCTGAGAAGAAAATACAAGGCCATTGAACTTCATTTCCACTGGGGAGTCCAAGACATCCACTACCTGCCTGGGTCAGAGCACAGCATAAATGGCGAAAAAGCAGCTATGGAGGTAGGTGGATAGGTGGTACCTATGGGGTACAGCCAGCAGTGAGCAATGCTGGCTTTTTGTGATACTACTGCATGAAAACCAGCTGGCCAGTTCCCCTGTGAAACTGCAGTAGTGGAAATAAGGAGCTGCGGATGCATTGCTTGCTAATCAGATCACATGGAAAAAATCCTATGAGTTTTGCATAGCAAAGGCACAAGAGATGCAACAAATCTGGGCTTGTTTAGCCTTTTGGGTGGAGAAATATTTCAAAGTCTATACACTCTGATTACCCTCTCACACTGCTTATTCAAACACTTCTGGGATTGCAACCATAAAGTGAGTATGCAACTGGGGGGGGGGGGGGAAGAAAAAAAGGTCTCTTCAAGGCAAGGCAAGTCACTGGTGCTGATGCACATGGGTTGGTGACCATCCCTCCTTCCAAGCCATGAAGTAAAAAGCTGTTGCATTGTAGAGGCTGAAAATTGAGGGTAGCAGCAATACACAGAGCACTTCAATTTTACTTACGTGATGGGAAGATGTATGAAATGAGGATGCTCTTGTTGAAGGAAGCTTCAAATTATAGTCCATTTATTTCACAGTTCTTGTTGCAGTCATGTGCCCCATGGAAGCTGTTTTTCCCTGGCCTGGGAGCAAAAAAGCAGCCCTGGTTCCACCCCAGCATAGTCACAGAGCAGCAGCCAGGCTATATTTATATCAGCTAACTGTACAGAAAAGGAACAAATAATTGGCCTTGAACTGTTGTGTTACAGCTTCATATTGTCCACATAAGAGAAGATCTTTCAGATATAACAGAAGCAAAGAAAAATGAGGACGGTGTGGCTGTGTTAGCATTCTTTATAGAGGTAGGTAGCCAAATTTTTAATTGCTGTCTCAAACCTGCATCTACCAGCAATTTGTCTCAGGATTGGACTGTCTGTGTTACAGTAGTCCAAGACTTAAACTTCCCTGATTTCTACAAGTGTGCAGTCCCAGCACTTAGCTACTTAACACTTTTCTATATTCTGCTTGCTGTTTTCTATTAGCTTTGTGGTTTGCTTCTGTTTTATTCACTATTAATTTAAAGTAACCAGTTTTTTGGAAATGCATGTTTTGGAATCAAAATATTTCCATTTCAGGTTGGAGACGAAAATAAAAATTATGCAACTCTAATAAATGAATTAGACAATGTTAAATTCAAAGGTAAGACATTTGGATTGCTCAAAGAGCAACATATATTTATTTTGAGCACATATGCTGCAAGGTAGTTCAATTTTAGTTAAGATTGTTACTTGAGACTCAGAGCCCAAGGATAAAGATTAGTTCAGGTACTCAGAGCATCACAGGCAGGAGAAAATCTAGTTTTCCAAATTTGCCAATAAAGAAAGCCCTAAGCACCAAAATGAGTATTTCTGCTTCTGCAGGAGGAAGCAAAGCAAGAAAAAAAATGCAGGTTTTTAACACAAGAGGTGTGCATAATCTGTGCTCTGTGAGCTCCTCAAACTGGCAGTCAGTGATTTCTCAGGCAATACACCATGGCTGCTGCAGCCCAGGGAAGCATGCCTGGGGCTGAGACTTTAGGTAGCCTTTAGCAGCAGCTGCATGTGAAGACAAGCGTGAACAATCCTGTTAAAAACTGTGTTTCTGCGCTGTTTGCACAGGGAAAATGAGACAAATGGACCCTTTGCCACTGGACTCTCTTATCCCACGTGAAGATGATCTGGCAAAATACTATCGGTATACGGGGTCCCTCACCACCCCTGACTGCCACGAGGATGTCATCTGGACGGTGTTTGAGAAGCCGGTGGAGCTCAGCCTTGCTCAGGTACCTTGCAGAGGGATATCCCGAAAGGTTGGCTTATGGTTATCTTGCCCCTCTGACTTCCTGTTCACCCTCATGATTTAATACAGAATCATTTGCTTCTCCACTGCTCCGTTGCATTCAGCCTAATCACAAAAAAATTCAGACTGACACTGCTTGGACAAATGTACATTTCCCAATGTGTGCCTGACTTCAGTCTAAGCCTACGTGTAGTCACAAGTGCCAGTTTTGACAACATCACTTTATAGCCCTATTACATCTTCTCTCAAAAAACATCAGGAAAAGGGAAGGAAGGGGGAATGACATGGTGGAAAGAAAGCCAAACCAAACCACAGGTATATGCGTAGTTCAGTGTTTCATCCATCCACAGCACTTTGCTATAGCCATCTGCTTGTCCCCAAATTCCACTGCTTTTCTCCTGCTCTGGTACTAGAACGGAATACTTTAAAATCGAAAGTTGGGTCTATCAGCTTTAGGCAACCCATTTTTGTCCTACAAAGACAACCAGGACACTGAGACATGACTGCCTATAAAAGGGAGAACGTTCTACAGAGAGAGCACATGATAAAGAACTGAGATGTTCTGGAGTGGAGTCTTGGTAATACCACCCACTAGCACAGTCTGGGCGAGAGTCAGCATCTGTATTTTTGTTCCTTATCTGCAATACACTCATAATCAATTTAGCCACAGGGCAGTGCTCAGCCACGTACCATTGAGCTTAGCAGAGCACACAAGGCAGTGAGCTGCTGCCTGCTCTGGGCCAGCTTCTTGCTGCAAGAAGTCAGAAATCTGGAGCTAGGAAAGAGAAGAGGCACATAATCCTAGCCCCTGGCTTTGGGTCACTCTGATGTGACATACAAGGACAAGACTAAATGCATTAAGACTACTGGTCTAACCAGGTCCTTGAGTAGGACAAAAGCCTGTGACTCACACAGAAAGGAAGTCTAGACGACTTCTGAAGCTAAAGGAAGGTATCTGTTGTTGACCTCTGGCAGTAGCCTCCATCACAAAGTTTCCTGCAATGTTTAACACACAACAATGTCACAGAGCGAGGCATGGCAGTTTAAAAATATCACAATTTCCAATGTTTCACGGAAAAAGAATGTAACGCTATTTTCTAAATGTCCGCAGGTTTCTCAGTTCTCAATGGTTCACTTTGGTGACAAGAACTCAACAAACATGGTTGAAAATTTTCGGCCTGTTCAGCTTCTGAATGCCCGAAGTGTGTTTTGGTCCGGTACCAGCCCCCTGCTGCCTCCTGCTAAGGTTTTAATGTTGGTCCCAATCCTGACGTATGTCCTGAGTTCTCTCTTTCAATGAAGATTTCTCACCTCATTCAAGGTTCTAGGGTTTTTAAGAGTTATTTTTTTTTTGGTTTGTTTGTTTTGGTTGTTTTTTGTATCAAGTATTCTCTCCGCCAACTCATGAATTATATCTGAATACAGAATTTAACCTTTTTCTCCTCCAGACACTAACCACCTAAAAATTTTTAAAGGACTTCTGTTGCTGCTCTTATGTAAAATGAAACCCATTGCACTAAATTACAAGAATCGTAAGGAACTGTAAGATAAAGGTATGAAGATTTTAATTTAAAAAATACTTACAGAAACATTAAGATGGATTATCTGGAATCCTGTAGTTTTAACACAACCTTGGAAGAACACTTAAACTATGCAGAGGACCTTTAGGAGGAATTTGTTCTTGAGTGCCTAAGAAGGGTCTTGTTTATTAGAAGTTTACATTCAGCACTGCAAATCAGGAACACTGAACTGTCTGGAATAATTCACATCACCCCTACATTTGCCAGCACGAAGATACAATACAGAGCAAACAAATGCTCACACACAAATGAGCAACATCTGCGTCTTCCTATCCAGTGAAGGATACATGACAAATTTCATCTGTACTCATACAATTTTTTTCCCTCCTCCTTCAGTATATCTAAATTAATTTGTAGATAAGGATATTGGATTCTTTACAGGTAATCTACTAATTCTGGATTTCAGGTCAATAGGTTTCACAACTGAGACTATTTATTCAGCCTAATACAGCTTCCTACTCTCGGATGTCCACAGCTGACACAATGTGCTAGAGAGAAAAAGGGAAGCTCAACCACATGTACTAATTGCACATCTGTGGAAATTCCCTCTCTTTGGAGGATTGCCTTTGAAGCATGAGACTTTGATGATCCTATATAGTTTTGATTTGCATAATAAAATGGGACAGCTCAAGAAATGGCTCTTCCCAGTATCACATCTTAGAAGCTTTTAAATTTCAGTTTAGAAATATGTGAACGTTTCCATCTGTTGTTTTTTTTTAATAATAACATGCCTGTAAAATATACACATATGGTTAAGATCTATATTTTTTCCAAGAAGATTGTAATTTGAACTGATTTCTTCAGACCTTATCCAATTACTTATAGGAAAGCTCAATATATTGAGAAATGGGATTTCCGGATAGTATTCCAGTTCTCCCTCTGAAGATGAACATAGCTGGCTGTTTCCTTCAGCTAATGCCATATAACTTGCTGCTGCTTCATTAAGAATTTTAGATTATGGCCATGCCAAAAAATAGAATTTTCTACTAGCAAAATTATATTTTTTTCCTTAGGACAACATTTGCAGCGATAGCTCTACGTGACAGCTACATGGTCATTTTCAGGAAAATCACACAAGACTTACTAAACACAGCTCACCAAAGGAGAAAAAGCAGGATGAAAAATTATTTTCATATATAGCAATCAATAATATAAGCTTTAAAACCACGTGTGAAAGCAAATTCACCTTTTTACATTTAGAGGAATAGTTAGGACTTTAACTGTACTTTTAGATAATTAAAAAACTTTTGAGAAGCAAACATAAATGAAAGATTAAAGCTGAATGAGACCTACTATATCTTCATTGCCTTGAGTTTTTATTTCTCTTGTTCTTCCTGAGGAAGATCCATACAACAAGCATTAAGAAAAGGAAAGTGACATTTTTTCCAGTTTCTTCACAAAGTTTCTCATTGGGTTTGCTTTTCCTCGGGGTGGGTGGAGGCTCTGGAGGGAGTTACACTACATTTGGACATTACTGATATCGACAGGCTTCTGGATCTTTTTCTTCATGGGGGTTGCCACAGTGTGATCTGCACACACAGAACTGCTTGATACAGCGCTATTTCTTACCACGGGGAAAATAGTACCATTGACTTACCCAGGATAGCTTTATCTCAGCACAAACGCTCAGCTGTTTAGCTAGGCGGGATAGGTACTTATTCATCCCTCTGCAGAGCATCTCTATACCATCTTTTTCCATTACCTGTTTCCATATTTCCTTCACCTCCCTTAATATACCACAGGCAGAGAAAGCATTGAGAAATTAAGAAGAAAGAGGCTTTGTTTTAAGGCTGTTTTACAAGATGTGATAAATGGGTGTATTCTGACAGGCTCACATTTTACTGCTCTTTCAAGATTTACGAGCAACATCATAAACGGCCCAATCGCATACAGAAGTCGCACAGAACCGGGAGCTCCCATTTCTGAGCGTGGCAGCGTGAGTGCTCCTCCAGATGCCGCCAGCGAGGACCCAGCCTGGTTCGTTAACCAAGACCTGGCACCTTCGGAGAGCACGCGTCAGAGCTAGCCATCCCTCTTCACTCAGATTATTTACCGAATTCATGAAATCATTCTCATTTCATCAGCAGCTCTCTTAAGGGTGAACAGAGCGAATAAAGAACAAAAAATCGGGGTCAGCTGCCCTTTATTGCTAGTCACTTCCTGGGCAACTTTTCGCTATGCTGGGCCTCAGTTACACTGTGGATAGAAGAAGCATTTACAGAAATTAATTACTATGGGGAGGATCTTATTCCCTCTGAAAAATTTAAAAATATAGCTAAGGGGGGGGAAAAAAATCTGCTGAAAACATGATTCGTATAGTTCTAAGCACTCTGCTGCATATACCTCAGCATGAATAAGCTCTAAATAGATAAGTATGGCTAATTTTGCCTGAGTGAGGCTGAATTTTATGCCAATTTTATGAGAAAAGTGAAATGCAGTTGTTTTGTTTTTTTAATGATCTAACTGCAATTCTTTCTCCAAAGAATTAAAAACAAAAAACAAAAAAAAACAACCTATAGGTACCTGCAGCAGTTCTTTGCAGCTATGGAACATGAAAACACTGTAGAATTCCTCTTGAAAGACCATTTCTACAGAATTACCACCAAAGAAAATATTTGCTTAAGCTCTCCCAACCTAAAACAGTGCTGAAATTCATCCTCAGTTCTTCTGGGCTCCTGTATCTCCAAAATCAGTCTTCTGACTGAATCTCGTTATTAATTTTTACTCAAGTAATGAAGCAAGGAACAACCAGTTCCCTCCGCAGGATCATTCTGCTTCTGAAATAGGAAGAAGAATAGTAATAACACAATACAATTTATTTAATTTAGAAGATTAAATAGCTGATAAGGTGATTCAATGTTTACAGTGTCTTTCACAGAAAAAAAGAAAAAGAAAGGAGCTCTAATCTGAGACTTCTGTGATGCAAAAAGATCTTGCTCATCCTGTGCTCTAAGAAAAATTTAACCTAAGTATCTTCAGTTTGGCATATGCAAAGAATATGGCTCAGTCAGTGTGCAGCACCAGGTCTCAAGCAACGGGCAGATTCAGCATTTATTTACTGAGAGCAAACTCAGCAATGGCCTCTTCTCTGCTGGACAAAGCGTTGGGTTTTTTTGTTTGTGTTTTTTCCTCCCCACATTTTCAGTGTGAGCCACGTAGTTGTAGTCTATGAGATTCTTGTTTCATAGAAATTGGAGCACTGTCACTCTATTCGTTCCCATTTTTACAACACTGTATCAGGCCCCTTTGACTGAGGACTCGCTGACAGCCCCACATCCAGGCATTTCAGACATTAACGCTAACTCATCTCCGCTATTACTGCAGCTCATGATGACAGAGGTCCTTAGGACACCGAAAGCACACGAGGCTTTGGAGGTTAAAGGCAATCTGTGAATTTCATCTGACCCCAGACTGGGGTTGGTAGGACACGTGGCACGGAGCCACGGCCCAGGGGAGCTGGGATGATCGGTGCCACCTGAAGCTCTCGCCCACGTTTTTCTGCGTCTCTTTGCAGCCACCCACAGCCTGTTCTGGTGCTGAACATACCAATTACAGGACTAGTATCTGGGCAGTAAATCAACAGAAATCTACAGCAAAAGCTGTTCAAATAAAAAAACAGTTAAAGACAGGAAGGCTTGAAGTAGGACACCTGGTTTTCCTTTGTGAGGATAGTTATGGAAAAGTAATTTGCTATTCTACAGTTAGCTCCAGGCACAGATTTCCAAGAATTGTATCTCCACAACATTGAGCATGAAGCTTCTTACACTGCAGAGACAATAGGAATCTATAGTAACTCCTACACGACTAACAGGCAAGCTGCGATAGTACAGGAAAGGGCCGGGGAAGGAAAAAGAGGTATTTAGAAAGATCCAGAAAGAACAATTTTTTCCCACTTAAAGAACAATTATCACAGAATTTTGCTAATACATTTCACATATGTTGGAAACAGTTGAAGACCACGTAGCTTTCGTGCCTGAAAACTGGAACACAATAGAAAACTAAACAGCACTGGAAGCTATAATTCACTGGAGAAGTATATTTTAGGTTAAAAAAAAGTAAAAAAAAAAAAAAAAAAAAAGGAGTCATCATCAAGCATCGTCGAGTTCAGAAAGCCAGAACCAAGAACTGCCTGTGCCCAGAAGTGCAAAGTGCACTTGCTAAACCTTCTGGCTGATTATCACAAGAGTAGAAGCTGCATCGCTTACGGGAGCCCTGTCCTCCGTGGCAGCGTGCAGGATTCGTCCGTGAGGGCCAGCGGGGTCGTGGCCGCTCATCACTGTTAAACAACAGCAAGCGGCTCCCTGGACTCAAGGGGATCCTCCCCATTTATAAAAATATAGCAAATCGAGGTTATACCACGTGTTATATACCGCAGCTAGAAAGCACACATTTTCCAGTTTTGGATCAGACCTCGATCTGAGGGCAAGAACTTGGAGATCTGAACTAGCAGATCTGCCATAATAAAATAGGCCCAGCTTAACTCCTACTGCAATTATCTGAAAATCTGCAGGACACACACACACACACACACACTCTTAACGCAGCAGATTTTCAGCAAAGCATTCGTTCAGGAAGCAGAGAGAGATACGGAAACGCAGGCATTATTCACAAGAAACATTTTCATTCTCCACAACAAATTTTCACAAACTTGTCAGCTCTGTCCTGCGCTCACCTCCTCCCTGTAGACGAACACAAGCTCGAAATGCACTTTGAGAACTGAATTCGTTTTCCATGACTGCTTGGAAAAAATGGAAAAGCTTTTTTCTGTTTTCTTTCCTTTCTCTCCCATCCAGATGTGGGCTGCACAAGGAAGACAACATAGCTAGCAGTTTTGCTGTTAAGCAGATGTCGTATAGCAGATCCATGTAAAATATGCCTCCATTTATCCATAGTCAAAAATGTGCACTTCCAAATTTCCAAAAATGGATACAAAGAAACTTAACTAACCTCACCAGCTGGTTCTGAAGTTTCATAAATATATTAGTAGCAGGTCTAGTCTAAATCATCTCTGACGGAGAAACGGGGAGGACCATTTTCTACCATCACACTTTGCACAGGAGGTACCACTCCACTTCTGAATGTATCACATTTAGAGAGAGAAGGTTCTTTACAATACAGTTAGGCATATAGTGATTGTTTTCTAAAAAACATTTAAAACTACATTTTACATGGGCTTTAGAGAAATTTCAACAATAGAGAAACAAATGCTGTGATAGCTCTGTGTAGCCCGAGTAGACTATGGAAAATGTTTCAGGTAGGAAAAAAATATAAAAAAAGGAAATGCAGGGTTTGCTAATAAATTATATATTTCTGGAAAAGTCAAGAAAACTCTGGTTGCGACACATTAAAGATATATATGTGCTCCTCTGGAACCTTAACCTGAGGCTTCTAAAGACCTTTGTACACGTCAGGACATTGACTCGCACCCTTGCTGCCAGCAACCGCTTTGGCTGGTGCTTCAGGAGCTTCACGTCACGGGCCCGGAGAGCAGTTTGGCCAAGGCACGGCGGGCTAGCGTCAAACACAGAAACAGTACAAGAAGGACCCAGAAATACCGAGTTCTTTTGTGTTTTTCACCTGTCGACCCTCCAGCGCTTTACAAAAGGGGTGACAACCGTTATCTCCGGGCAGCAGGGAGCACACGCGCTCAGGGGAGCTGCGAGGTCGCCGGGCTGTCACGGACAACGTGGGAACAGGGCTCCCGCCCCGTGTGCCGGGCGGCATCCAGCCGGGCAGCCTGCTTGCTTTATCTCAGCCCTATTTCCCGGTCTGTAATCCAGAGTAATTCCATGCGGGAGTGACTCACTGCTTTGCCATTTATGAGCCAGCGGGAGCACCCCGTTCGCCACTGCCTTCCTGGCAGCTCCGCGGTGGCCTCACCGCTCAAAAGGCAGATAGAGAAAGAAACTGTCCCCAAAAAGTGTTTGTCTTGTTTATGCCCTCCAAACTCCTTCTGAGCACAGATACATCTCACCTCAGCCAGCTGCCTGGAGGGGGAACATGAAGTTTTCATTATGGAGTTTAAATGTATTTCCTAAAACCAAACCCTCACCACCTCTATTTTTTTCTTTTTTTTTGAACCACAGTTTGGGGCTTTTAGTGCTATAAATAAGTCCATATATACCATAAAACCTGATTATAATTAGTCGCACAAGTAAAATTACGAGTGTAATTAACCACAACAATTAATTGAAATGCCTTTGGGACATTATTTCCCTTCTTGCAGTTGAATGCAATTTGCATTTAAAGTTATAATATAAAAGGTGTAATATTTTCAGAGATCATAATAAATTCATGTTATTTTATTATCTTTTACCTATTAATACCTTCTGTAATGATTTAGACATCCAGTACTCAAATACAGTTCTGATAACAAAAAAAAAAGCTGACACTATTTTCTTACCAATGGTTTTTGTTTCCTTATAATCCATCTCCAGTTAGCTAAACTTTTCCACTCCATTTATTTTTATTTTATTAAGAAAACCTCACAAAAATATATTAGTTTCCATCTACTGAAATTACCTTCATCATGACAATACCCAAACACTTTCCATGTTGCTAAGACCTCGTTGTTCCCAGCACGTAGGAGAAATATCTTGATTGATCAGTTTACAGATATGTGTGGTTATGAAAAACTTATGAGGAAGAAAGGAAGGTAGAAGTCTTACCTTCTGCTGACTGTGCTGATGTTAAGATTAAGCCCTAAATAAATCATAGGCATTTTCTATCAAGAACGTTATATCTTTGAAAACCTAGAATCATTCAGATTTCCTATACATGAAACAGAGTTACCCAAAAATTCTTTCTTACATTCAGTATAACACTATGTTTTATGGTCTGGAACCCAACAGTCACTGCTGAATCTGTGAACAATCCCAAGAGAAAAAACTTCCCTAAGGTAGAGGAAAGTCGCTGCTTAAAAGAGCGGGATGAAGACATGAAGTCACCGCTGCAGTGCTGCGCTCTGTATCGATCCTGTTCAGCTGAAATCGAGTGCGGCTGATGACAGCTCTGGTTTCCGTGCAGCACCTCATTCAAACACATATAAGCAAAAAAGGAGGATTCACCATTAATTTCCACACCCTGGAAGAATCAGTGATACAACTGAAAATACTTGGAACAGGGTATGAGACCAGTCCTGGTGCAGTGAGTGTACCCTTTGCCTGAATAACTCGGATGAAGACCACGAAGCAATTCGTAAGCATAGAAATTGCCAAAGCTCCATCGACTTCAACAGAGTTAGAGCAATCTGCACGGCAGAGAACGTGGTCTCTTATCAAGTGCTGCAAACAGGACTTTAGTGTCACTCATATGAAAAGACTGAAACGGGTTTCTATTGTCCTGATTGTTATTATCATAGTGCCAGCGCATAAACGGGAAGTTAGGGTTTCTGATCCCACAGATATGACTGCACATGTTATGTAACAAAACTGATTATTTTAAAATCACCTACTAAAACTGATAAAATGCAAACATTCAGGTTACATGGAAATACATTTAAAAAGTCAACACAACTTCTACTGCCACCATGGGAATATTTTCAGAGTGTAACAGAGAAGAGTTGGTAGGAGAACAGGTAATCTGCAGTTCATGATTTACAAATGCCTTGCACAAAGCTTATTAAAAGGAAAAATTATGCTTGACAGTTTCTCAGCAAGTATCAAATGACCTTAGTAACAGATTCAGCTCCCAGATATAGAAGTCAGTTTGGTGAAACCTAGTGGTTTGTTTTAGTAACACTAGACAATGCACATGGGAGGTTTTAAAAAGGACTGTATAACAGAAGCAGACATACAAACCACTTTGCCAGTTAAAATTCACTTACAAAAGACAAAGAGCACCCACAGTAAGCTATATAAGATGGAATTAACTCTTCCAGTAGCTCACTTCTCCCCTTTGACTAAGACATACATGGCTAAGTAAGCCTTAACTTCTCCAGAAGATAGAGCTGCTTAGGGTTTATGTCTGTTGTGGCTGAACAGACTAAACAGGGGCTTAAAAAAAATAAATAAAGAAGAATAAAGAAGAATGAGAAAAGGGTTAAAAAAAAAGAGAGTAGAAGTTTATATTGCAAAAGTTATAAAAATTGCTCGCATCAGATCCCATAGAAGTAGTAGTATAATCTACTTCTCCATTCAGAAGATCAGGAAGAACAGTACAATAATAAAATCTGCCGGTCGCATGGACAGCGGTAATAAAAGTTCAGTATCAGTGCCTGCTTCGCTGTAACTAACTGCCAAGTTCCTGCCAAGAAGGCTGAAATGGAATGATTAACACATCCTGCGCCCTCATTACGGAGCATTCAATTACCCCAGGATACTCCGTGGCAAACGGATCGTTTTCAGTTCAATGTCCCCCACGCTGCACACGATCGGCCAGCCGTGTTCTGCTTTTCCGCTCCTCATCCTGGGTTGCCTTGTTTTTCTTTCTCGTCTCAAAGTTACCTGAAAGGGAACTTTGAGAAAAGACAGTCCTCTTGCACCAATATTCAAAACGCTCCTACTTTAGTATTTGTGTTAAGTAATTTTTCAAAGAAGCTCCTTGCAGCACCTTCTAAGCAAACATTGCCATTTATTCGTATTATGAGGAATTTGGATTGCCACTGATGATTTATAAGACTGTTCAATCAGTAAAAATAATTCTAATCCTAACTGGAAGAATAGTAGTTTCTTCTCCCCACCATCTCTCACTCCTTTTTCCCCTTTCTTTTAAAGCATCCCAGTATTATAAATGGCATACAGCAAAATGCAGCGTTATCAGCCGTTATTATGAGTAATCCAACTGTATAAGGCAACCCTTGATTCTCAGAATTATGCTGTCAGTGATATGCTGGGGGCCAGGGAAACAAGTGGGAGAAAATTGATTCAAGTCCCTATTTCTCTTTTGTTACAGAAGTAAAACAACATTTTTATTTCAATAAACTTACTTTTTGAAACATTTTCCTAAAGTCTGTGGTAAAGATCAAAGATAGCCTGGAAAGTAGAATCAGAAAATGAATTTGCATGCTTAAACAAATAAATTAAATGATAAAATTCAAAGGTTATGCTTGGTATCAATAGGAACCCTTCATTCACCTCATCCACGTTACAAAGAAAGTTTACTCAACTCTGAATTGCAGAAAGAAGGCGAAAAATTTTTGTTTAAAAAGATAAAGACAAATAGTGAGGCAGCCTGGAAGAAATTGTCCTCTACATGAGCTACTACAATAGCAAATATTTTTTACTGGCCTGTAACAGTTTCCATCAGAGACAATTTGAAGTTCATATTAAAGTTTCAATCTTCATCTTGGCAGAAGGCAGGGAATGGGAACACTAACAGCTTGTGAGATTCGTTCCTCTGATGGCAGTTGGACTTTTTTACTAGATGCAGTAACGCGTATTGGATTCCCGGAGGTGGATTCCTAGCGCCGCTACCAGAGACCGCCCGAAAAGCGGGGGCTTCAGGAGACAGCTCTGCGACCCGCACGGAGCAGGCAGGCTGGAAGATTTCGAAGCGGCACTACTGCTTTTCAAACAATCTCTTTTTCACTATTCATGTTCCTGGAGTCAGCCATGTGGGCCCAAGGCATCGGCACTACTTTAAATCAAACCAATCTAGAGCACTTTCTGTTAAAGTAGGATGTTCTTTACATCTGAGATCAGAGTGATTTACAGCATGAATCTTAACCCCGGCAGGATCATCCACCTAAAGGTCAAGGGTCCAAAGCCAAAAGACCGAAGTGCGCTGCCAGGGAATAAACTGCCACCTGAGGGTCCTTCCAGCAGATAACTGCAAAAATGAGACTAAAGAACTAGCATTCTGAAATAAAGGTTCAGTAAGGGCCTAACAACAGAAATAAAATAAGAAGTCCCATATAGGGCACAGTATTTCACCCAGAAGTTAATGGAGGCTTGTGGCATATAAAGGGATGAACGGTCTCAAACTAAACCAGAGCTTAACAAGCGAGGAGAGCCCAGCTTTACAGTCCCCTTGCTCACAATTGCATAATGTGACATGACAAGTTTAAATATCCAGTACCTTTTTCCAACTGACCTAATAACATTTATCGGAGTGCTGTGGCTTTGAGGAAAACACCCACACAAGTCACCAGGCTTGCAGTTAAACTGCGAGAACAGATAACACCAAACTGGAGGAGAAAAAAGGCAGCGAGGACACTTGAAAACCGCTTCACTCTCAATCTGTTCATTCGGAGCCAGGGAGCACAACTGCGGACGTGGACAAACTACAGATAGCTCAAGTGACCTGCCCATAGCGCACTGTTTTTGCTTTTGGTATCCCAATTATTTTGGGACCCTTGGGGATTTAAGCAGTAAAACAACTGAAAAATATTTGGCACAGCTTACAAACGACTGTCGGCAAAAGCCAGCTCAGCTAGCGTGGTTATTCTGCAATAAAAGCAGTTGTGGTGAAGGCACCTGAAAGCAGTCTGAAGCTCTTTGAAAATTATGGAGCCTGTTCTCTAGCTGATAGAGCAGAGCAGCTATCCGAAATGAATCTGGCTTCCCTCTGCCAGTATTCTTCCTCAAATACCTTCCTTTGGAGTGATCTTGTGTGTTAAACAAAATACATAAACAATAGAAAATAATGTTAGCATTTCACTATTATACCCATGAATCCAAAAACACCATTATAATCATCACCCCTGCCCCCTCCCCCAAATTATGGTACTGATTTGAAGTGCTGGGAAACTTCAGTTTTCCTTTCATTCAGATGGAGAACTAACATTTTATAGAAAAGCATTCCTTTGTGATATATACACTTTCATGGATTCACATAGAAGGTACCATACATCATTTTATCACAGCAAGGGTTGTAAAGGCTAGGTAGATTAAATTTTGTACTGTGGGAAACTATAAAAGAGTCTGATGAGAAGCTTAAATCATCATTTTTATGCAAGAGAAACAAACAAGGCCAGTTCCAATTGCTCTTGCCAGAGCCCCTTAAAGGGACAGTTTTCCACAGACACATGAAAACAAAACTGCAGGTATCTATGCAAAAAATCTGTTTTTATATTTGAATGACTGGCTGCCTTTTGGTAGGTCAGTAACTCCGTGTGGCATTTTTCTAGTGAACACTCTGCAGTTTATTATGAGATAAAGAATCCAGCTAAGAAAAACACTCCCCTCCCCACCTTTCCCCCCCCTTTTTTAAACCACAAAGCAAAGAAAAAGAAGTTTTGTTTAACAGACTGGAGCGATCTGAAAAATCAGAGCTCAGGTTGCGCATGTGTCAGCTTTTCCATTGCTGATACTGTTTCCTTCTGCTATTCTGCATTTATTTTTAAAAGGTCATTAAGCAAGAGACAAAAGGTGAAGTGCAATGTTACAGATTTATAACCTCCCTGAGCATTCGTTAAACAAAGGGAGAATGCTGCCTCGAACACAAAAGCGTAGGTAAAGTAAGGGTCTGCTTTCCATGCTGAGACAAAGTCCAGCAGTTAAAGGAAGCAAGACCAAAAGCGGCTAAATGAAATATTTTACCAAGGGATATTCACATCTGTGTTCTATCCCTTACTTTCCTTTAATGAATTCTTTTTTTTATTATTATTATTTGACCCCTACCCCTCTTGACACTAAACCTGTCTTTTCTTGTATTAAACTGTCTGTCACTTGCATGAAAGAGAATGCAACTTTAAAGTATAGCTAGAATTTTTATCTCAGTTAAAACAAAATCAGTTAAACAACAACCTGAGCTTTTATTCCTACAGATTTTGTGCCAAAAATTAATAATTCTGGTCACTTTTAATTCTTACCACATTACACCACTGCTAGTTTGTCTCATGTCTTGCTGAGCTGTCAAATCTCTGGATTATGCTAAAAGCAAATTTTAATGACTTCTCTAATTAAGTCACTATTTGGAAATGTTATATACTCTAAAGGCATATTGGTCATATTTGACTCATAATCATTTAAAGAAATATAATTAAGGGGAAAGGTAAGAAGTTTAAACACCCAGTGTGACATCCTCGTTCACATCTCAAACGGTCAAATTGCTCCTCTGATACGCTGCCAGCATTTTATCAAAAAGCTTCCACTAAAATTCTCTTTGTTACAAGTTAAATACTGGGGCTGTCTACGCTCAAAGAGGTTGCGTGCTCAAAGATTTATTCCCTTGCTAATGTCTTTTAAACAGGAACATTTTTATAATCAAAACTGAACACAAAAAGGCAAGACCACATGGCAAGCAAACATTTCCAACTCCCTTGCTCCTGAACAAGGGTCATAAACATGAGCGTGCGCTAATGGCCAATATGTCTCCATCAGATCTTCCTGTATGGAATCCTCTCCTGCTCCTTAAAAAAGCTTGCTGATGTAATGTGAGTGGTTTTGATTTAAAAGTCTCTAGCAAGGTTTTTGTTTTGTTTTTTCCTAATATTGAAAGGAAAACATCATCCAACAAAAATTCATCTTTCTTTTCTGTTTGCTGGTAGATCTCAACACAAAAGAAATCCTCCAGGATCTAGATGAAGTATTGAAGCATGATTTAGATTGCTGCATGAACATCTGAACATCAGAGCCTGAAAGTTCAGATCCCAGGCAGCCCTGCCCTTGTGACCTTGGAAACGACTTCAATCCATAGAAAAATTCAGGTTGGAAGAGACCTCATGAGGTCTCTGCTCAAAGCAGGGCCAGCTATGAGGTCAGACTCAGTTGCAGAGGGATTTATCCAGGTGGGTCTTGAAAACCTCCAGGGACAGAGATCCCACAGCTGCTGCGGGCTGCCCGTCCCCGTGCTGGACTGCTCTCTGGAGAAAAAGTTTTTCCTTATATTAAGTCAGAACTGCTCTTATTTAAACTTGTCTGCTGTCTCTCACCCTTCACGATGTGAAGGGCTCCAGCTTTCCAATCATCTCATCTTTCCTGTACTGGGGGGGAGGGAAGGGGCAAAACTGGACACTGTCTTCTAGGTGCAGTCGGGTGAGTGCTGAGAAAAGGGGGATAATCACTGCCCTCAGTCGACTGGCTCTGCTCCCGGTAACGCTGCCCGGGATGCTCTGAGCCCTCCTTGCTGCCCGGGCACACTGCTGGCGCGGGCTGAGCTTGCTGCCCTCGTCTTCAGCTTGCTGCATCGCATTGCTCCATGGTCATTGACTACCCGTTGCTAAACCCTGCTCACTGCAGACAGCTTCTCCGCTAACTCAGGCGAGACCTGGGAACAAACTTAGCGTTCTTTGTTCTTCTCAGAGTATTCCTGCACGGCATTGGTACAGAGAACAGTACGCTGGGGCAACTGCAAATGTCAGCGGAGTGGTTTGGAGGAGGGATCTGCCTAACAATGCAAGGGCCAGATCTTTGTAATCACATTGTTCCTCGCATTGTCTCATTACTCCAAACATAATCCTTCTGATTTATTTGTAATGCTTTCTTAATTTGCCGCTGGTGGTGTTGGATCCTGTTTCTGTCTCTGAAGCAGCAGCTTTCCTTTGTTGTTATCCAGTTCTTAACATGCACTCTTCAGTTTTCCTGCAGTTCCTCATTGGGAAGCCAAAGTTTATTTATAACACATATAAATATTTTCTCCATCAAAATGCTGCATTAAGTGAGGGGACAATTTTTAATCTGCAAACCATCTCAGCCATTGTACACTAAACGTAAACAGGATTTAGAAGAACACAGTCCTTTCTATATCATATCTCAGCAAGCTTTAAACAGGTGAGACTACCTGTGTCCTCAAGGACAGCACAGAGCTATCGAAATACCTGGCCAAACTTCTCTCTGATGTGGTGCTGTAAGACTGAAGCAAAGCCTGTTTCCTCAAACTGTTTTTATGGTTTCAAAAATAGCCAGCAGGTAATCCACCACCCTTCCAATTTATTTCTTGCCAGTTTAGTTCATTGCTTCTACCTTAGTTTGATCAAAAAACCTCAGAGGGACTGCAGAAAGATAATATAACTTGCAAGATATTCAGAAGAAATAAAAAGCTATAGACAAGTCAGTCAGAAGAAGATACGGATTTGCAGACAAAATCTGAAAGTCTACTTTAGATAGCTCTTGATGTGACAGAATGCTGACAAACCAAAGAATAAATAAAGTATTTCAGAAAAGAAAATATTTTCATTTAACTTTTTTTTTTTTTTTTAAATCAACTATATCTGCAAGTATTAGAGCATGTCTGAATTAAACGACACTGCTTTGAGCAGAAGGCTGGACTAGATGACTTCCTGAAGTTTCTTCCAACCTCAATTATTTTATGATTCAATAATTCTATACAAAATAATACATCAAGCTACTATTTCACTTGTATTAAGTCTATGTTACACATTGTTGTCCACGGAAAGACTGATGGAAAAGAGAAAAGCAGGTTATTCCAGCATGTTGCACAGAATTAAGAAACAACTTACTGAAAAATGTTCAAAGTCATAATGTTCAGACATACTGTTTTTAAAAACTGGAATGCGCAGTTGTCTCACACATGAACTCCATAAACTATCTCACTTGTACTTTGCACCCAATAAAAAAATATAACACTGAAAAAATAATTTCAACAGTACTAAGATGAATGATATTGCTTAACCTAGTACAAGGATTCCTACATTTTCAGAGGTCAGGCAAATACTTTAACAAAGACTGTGAAGCATCTGTTGCTATGTATTTTTAACAAGGGATGAACTAAATGAACTCTGATAAACAAAAGCAGCATGGGACTCACCTAAGGACATTTTGCTTGGCAGTCATAATTTTTAAATAAAGTGTTAAAAGACAGAATGTAGGGCTCACTAAATTAGGTAATGTGACACAGAGTCCACTGTGCTGTGTTTTTACGATTTTATATTGACAACAGATATGAATAGCTGGAGTCATCACTGTGTCATTAAATCTAAAATTTAAGAACAACATCAGAATCTGACAATTTTCAAGAACTGCTGTTACGTATTTTTTCCTGTTAATAACTGCTGTGTGTAAAGCACACTCAGTTCCTCTAAACCATGTGATCCCATTCATTTGGCCATAAAAGCTGGCAGGAAAGTAAGTAATAACTTAGATGAAAGGCTACACAATATTAATTAGAAAGACAGAAAATAAGTGGTAGGATATACATTTCAATACATTGAAAGGAAGCATTTAACTGTTAGAGGTCTGTCTGTAATGATCTTAAATGAAAATGAGAGTGGTATTTATCAATTTATTTTTCCTCATTTGCTTTCCCCACTCACAGAATTAGCGCAGAGTGCCTGCTAAGAGGGACTGCTCCCAGCCAGGTTTTCTAGACCCCGTTAACAACTACCACAAGCTTCCTGTATTTAGGCATTCCTGGGAGAGGTATCTTTCCACCATTTCCCACTTATTTTTGCAACAGCCTTAGTAAAGCTTACAAACAGGTATACTTTTCATCCTTGTTTTTTTTTTAATATATCTTTTTTAGCCTTAAAATGAGTGTCTGTGCATTCTTTTGTTACCTCTGCACTTCTCACAGGCTTGAATAAATATAGGAAGGCCGTTTATTTTGGTTTTATCATCAATACCCGTTTCTTCAGCATCAACACAACCACTGCAATGTGAGACGCAAATGCTGCCAACAATTGATTGCATTAAAGCATAACTATTAACTGAAGCTTAATAAATTAATACAAGTTTTCCTAATGCTCTTCAGTTTTAAGGAGGTCACTTTTCATAAAAATCAAGATAAAGACCTAAGCTTGATTTTACCGTATCTCCTTTCAACCGGGCCTTTAGAACAACAATTATACGAGAATATGGCACTATCCTACGGGCATCCTGATGACCTGTTCAGTTATCTTTCTCTCAGAGCCTACTGGATTTGTGTGCACAGACAAAAGGACTCAATTGCAAAACCCAGGAAAACTGATAATAAAGTCTGTCTTAGTGATAAACACTATCAAAAAAAAAAAAAACCCAAACCCAAGAACCTTGAGGGAGCTTGCATGTACAAAAATAAATAAATAATAAATAAATAAATCAAAAGACAGGATCTTACCATCTGTTTTAGTTACTTATTTTGCCAGATACTGAGACTCATAGGGAGGGCAACTATTAGATGGTGCAGAACTTCTAGATTCTATAAATATGTTAAAAAAATATTGATTTACATTAAATCCAGAAACATTCTTAACATTATTTCCAGTTTGTGGCTGTTTTTGCTAAATAGCCCTTATCAAACATTGCCTTTAATTTTCAAGAACAGGAAATCTTTTACACATGAACAAGGAAGTTGGAGGCTTGTCCCAAACAAAAGGAATAATCTTCCAAGATTCTGTTAGGTTTTTATTTTCCTGAAACGATAAATCAGCAAGCATGGATGACTGCATTTTACTAACTTCTTGCTTGTATTTACTGGACCTAAGGGGAAAAAAAGGATAACAAAAGCTGAAATTAATACACACATTGATCCTATGGGCGTTCAGCCAGTCCGAGGCAGCTGTGCCTGCAGTTTGTGTGCTTTCTCAGGACACTTAACGGCACAGATCTGCAGATAGTAGAGAAGTCTACTACATAGAGACAAAAACCGACACCATCTCCCGCGCCAACCAAGGGCAGCGTAGGGAGCACGAGGATATGCTCTTGCCGTACCCAGCAACTCCAGAACAGGTACAAGCAATAGAATACAGATCAGAAATGCTTTTGGAGTTGGGCTTTTAAGAGGAAGCGGCAATGGTCAACTCCTCGTGGCAGCAGGGCACGTTCGCAGGTTAGTACACCCAGATTCCTGTTGCTCTGAGGGAAATACTGTTCTTCACGTAAGTTGTGAGAAGGTATTTTCCTTCCCACCTCTTCGCCCCAACAGCAGAAAGACCAAGAGCCATTTAGCTCATGCACTTTATCTGCTAAAGGTTTACAGGAAGGCTACCTAACTACCTTCAAGTGCAGCCCGTGTGTTTTAGTACCTGCAGACATATAGGGAAGTATCCACACACAATTCCAGCACATCTCATTTCACAACTTACAGATGTTACAAAACTGTATTATGGTTAATTAAGCTACGTTCATTTCAGACAGTCCTTGTCTGAAACGTGTACAGTTTTGATTCAGAAAGTAAAAGACGCTCAACAGCAAGAAATGCCACGTTTCCTTGGCAGTGATATAACCCCTTCATATATTTAAAGGCCCTTGGTATTCTTCAGAATCATATAAGGCCTTAGTACTGAAAACAGCACATACAAATACCTTTGGTAACTGGAAGTTTAATTTTTACTTTCTTAATTTCAATACCTAAAAGCCTTAAGAGGGAAAATTCAAGACAGAGCAGCTGTATCATACTCTTTGATTTAAATTAAATTTTCAATACTGAAAATGAACAAGTGACTCATCTAAAGTGTCACTAATGGAATTATCACACTTGCAAAGAACGAATGTTCTGAACGTTCTGCAATCAATTACTAGGCCGTAAAGATGACTACGTTGAGCAAGTGTCATCTTTTAATCCTCCACAAATGCTCCAACTGCAACTGATGGAGCAAGCGCCTGCCACACTTCCCTGGAGCCAGCAGGGCCTGGCACCAGCTGCGGAAGCGCCGTGGTGACACTGACGCATGCTAATCCTTGGCCGAGTATCCATTTAGCATCTTCAAGGGCCATAAAATAAGAACAATAGTTCATTTCCAGCTAAACATAACCACCCCGTTTTTGGAAACATTCAAAAAACAAACAATACCAGGTGATAATGTGACAGCTCACTGTGGACTTTGGTCCAGTTGCCAGAACAACCAGATTTACTTCCTTTTGGGAAAAAAAAAAGTGATTATAATTCTAGTAAGTCTCATATAGTCAATCCCAGCTCAGAGGAAATGTCTCAACACTATGTACAATCAAGAAGCAAATACGTGAGCAAGTGCTCATAGAAGTAGGAACAGCAGCAGGAACATGCCAGTATGCCAAGACTGTACATTAGGTACCTTAAGATCCTTATTTCACAGGCACTGTTTCCAAGAGCAAAACCTTCATGCAAGTAAGGCATCATTTCACTTGCTTTTGAAATGGGCTGTTTTCTTAGAATAAATACTACAAATTGCTATTAACAACAGCACTAAACATACGATTCAACCAAAAGATATAAGCCTACCTTTTGTAAGCAGTAGATAGTTTCAGATAAAAAAAGTGCCATGAACAAACAATAGGATACACTCTGCTGAAGTTTTGTTTTACTTCCCAATTGCAATCTGTCTGCAAGTTCTCATCTCCAAGCAAAGGCAAATTCAATTTTGACCTCTTATTCCCATATCTCTGTCTCAGTTGTTCCCCCTCCAGTGACTAAGCAAAAGATAAATAATTTTGCCTTTGACTTTCCACTTTGCTAATCTCAAGTCTCTCATCAACTAAAACCTAGCAGTAGGATACATCTAAAATACACTGGCATGCATTAAATTGTATGAGTAGACAGGTTCATCATGAATTGGAAAGATCCTAAAGGAAACCTTATATTCAACTCCATATAAAGAGAAATATGTTCTCAAATAGAGTATTTTCTATTTCCTCCTCTTCCCTTTTTTAATCTGTGTGTTACGGAAACATGCAGGGAGTTCTTAATCTCTGTTTATACTGTATCTCCATCTTATTTTCCCAGGTGGTACTAGAAAGTGGGTTTCAGAATGGCTTCAAGTTTTTTCCCTTCAGAAAAAGAACTGCTCAGAAACCAAAGCAGCCTACTGAAATAGTGATGGCTGAGGAAATGGCAAACACATTTCTTAAGATTTGTTAAAAAAAGAAAAAAAAAAAAAGCCACCCTCTGTATTTACGACATGCACAATACAGGAAACAATTATAATACCTGAGATGAGGCGTACTTTTAACATTTAGATGGACTGGACGTCCTCTTGTCCTCCCCAAATTATTCTATGGTTTTAGAGACTTAACAGGTTACAAAACAGAATCAGAGGAAACTATGACCTCTCGTACTACCAACGTGTGACTCTTCCTTTAGGCAGAGGAAAGAATTTCCTTTGCTGGCTAATGTAGCAGTTTAATTCTCTACTTACACAAACCAATAACTGGAGAAGAATAAATATCTATGCAGAAGCAGTAAAGATGCATTATTTTTCACCTGCTATTATGAATTATATTTATTTTTTCACCTGTATCTTTTCTTTTGCTCCCTTGTGCTTTTTGTATGAATCGTATCTTGAAAGCTGTTTCCACCTGATGAAAACAGATAATCCACTTGATTTAAAATGCATAAGTTATTAACTATATCAAAACAACAAAACAAATGCTTAAGCACAAAATTACTAAGCGTTATTTACTTCATAATATGAAAAATTTTAATTTCAGGAATCGTTCCTCCTGGTGAGGCAAAACCCTGCATTAATAAACAATATGCAGAATGTGCCTGTCGCAGACAAACATTGTTTTATTATCTCTCTGAAACAGGCTCAAAATAAGTTTTTCCTTTTTTTGTGAGGGCATGTTATGAAACCTGAATTATGGTTAGAATTTAGGGTTCACGCTCACAAGGCTTCTGCCTTCAGCTCCTCAAAGGCGGCAGACAACGCTGCCATCCTGTGGTTGCGAGCACCAGACACCGACACAGTTCCAATTTAAAGGAAAGGTTAAGCATATAGTCCATTACAGGATTTTTCTCAAAACTTCCTCTCAAACCTTCAAATAATAGAAATCTTTGCATGATTTTATTGTATGTCCATTATTTCTAGAACGTTTTTAAGCAAAACCTTTCCCTACTTTGTTAAACTCAAAAGGAGCCTTGTTTATCACTGTGAGAATCTGGGAATAAAATTATTACAGGCTGGATTTTAATTGTCCAAGTACACATACAAAAATAAAGCAACTAAATATTAAAATAGGTGTTTGATTGTTCAGTTTGTTCTGATAACCTGCAGAAGGATTCTCAAGGGCAGGTAGCCGGGAAATCCATGTGCAGCCACTGCTTCTAAACCATCACTGATCTCATTTTGCATCTACCACAATTGCGCCACAGAAAAATGTGAGAACCACTGAATTAATGTGGTTCAGTGCACTAGTTCTTCAGACTTCGCTATAAGAAGGAAACATCTCCCTCTCTCTCATAAATGGGCACACGCTTTAAATAGGGTTAAATGGACTAATTCTAAAACCAAACAGAACATACCTAAATGGAAAACAGAAATAACTCAAAATCACAATTTATAAGTACCAAGATAATATTTCAGCTTTTCTAAGAGACACACTGGACAAACAGGAGAGAACTGATATGCTTACTCACATGTTTCAATCTTTGAATCTAAAAATACATTTAAAGTTAATGAAAACAGTACAGAAACTTCAAAGCAGAAAAACAGCTATTAAAAATTAGCTGACAAAAAGTGACACTTCATCTGCATCCACAGTATTTAATTTGTTTGAATAATATAGTTACAGATAAACAGATTCACTCCATATACAATTACCGATATCTTTTTTTTTTTTTTTATACAGCTCATATTCCAGTACATCAACACTATTTTATTTACAAGGAATTTATGTACATAACATCTTTCTAAAGTCAGTGCATTGTCAATAAGTTTTATACAATAATTTACAAAGTGAATGTAGTTAATAGTTAACTTAATAAATTTACTACTAATTCATGAATTAATTTAATTAAAAAATTAATTACAACCAATGTAACAAACACAGAAGATCAAATAACATTAGTAGATTGTGCTACCTGCTTAAATAAAACATTTTAAAGTAAATCATTTGAAAATCTTTCACTTTTCATGGAGTTTGAGTAGGGAGGAATAGAGAAATAGGTACCGAAAAAGCTTCTAACCTAGAAATTTACATTTCATGTTTGCTTTTCTTCAGACTCAAAGTTTAGACCGCTTGAAAGATAAAAGAACATATAGCATAGGGAGCAACACTTTACAAATAAGACAATACTTATTTTGGAGCTGATCTGCTGTCCTTACAGAGGCACAACCTCCAACAAAGACGATGAGGTTTTTGCCTGAGGAAAGACAGCAAGACCAGCTGATACAATTTCTTAAATGGATAAAACCCAGATCTTTCTGGAAATTATACACTTACCGGTAGGCTTGGCATCGTTGTAAAGCACATTAAAAGGAAGCCAAACATTAACTTCAGGGATCAACAGTCTAAGTTATAAATTTTGTTAGTGAAGATACAAAATCTAAAGAATTTGAAAGATGTCTTGATAAAATTAGTAAGCTTCTAAGACTCAGCTGAAGAACAAAAGGCTGAAAGAGCGAATCATTTATCTTGATTCAGATATGCAAAAAATTTAACACTGAAAATGTTTAAAGAAATGCCTACTCAAAAATAACCATCTTTTTTTCTCAGTCTCTGCTAAGACTCGGTCATGCTTTCCTTCATACAATAAGCCTGCTGACTTAGAAGAGCATCTTGCAAGGACATGGAAAACAATTCTGTTTTAATTGCAAGTATATGCATCACCTGTTGCAAGAAAGAATTTGAAAAAGGCAAACCAAATTTTGAAGAAAAAAAAAAAGCCCTATTAAATTATGAAATCAATTAAAAAAACCATCCATGAATGCTACGATAGCTACCTGACAGCCACAGCTTCTTATCTGTTTGAAATACACAGTGGATAATTCACAGCCATTCACTCCAGAGCCCTTACAACAACAAAAACAAACTATGTTTTTGAATTTAATTATATGAATTTTTAAAAGTGCAAATTTAAAAGCAACACCAGTCATGAAACACAAGCTCAAGCATCTTTCCTTCCAAAAGCTGGGAACACTTCGTGCAATGTGCACGTTTTAAGACACCATATGTATAACCACAACTACTCTTTTCAACCTGAAGTTTCTTTTTTGAGGCATCTCAAAAGTCTAAGATAGCACTCTTCAGGCTGAAAAGCCATTCCTGAAACATGTTGATTTGCACAGCCACCATGTGGAGAAAACACAATTTTAATAAAACCATTCAAGTATAGAAATTAATCTCTTCTCAAATTATGATTAGGTTGTGCTCCCAACATACAGAAAGAAAGCAATTGACACACATTAGTGATGGCAAAACTGGAAACATTTCCAACTCTTGATGTTTAGTCTTTAAATTCGTGCACTTTTCATTCTCTTGCTTTCCGTGTTTTGCCAATAAAATGCAATAAAACTGCAGGAAAAAGGAGGTAGCAATATCATGTTGTCCAAAGACAACACTACTTTTTTTTTCCCCATTATCTTAAATCTAAGGACAGCCTTAGGATTTTGTTAGAATAACTGGTAAACTCTACACTACTTTGTTTAGCTCTTATTTGGATTATTTAATTTAGCTCTTATTTGGTCCTAGTCGGCTTTTCTCAAACCATTTTATTTAAAGGCCAATGGCAGTTTCAGCCTGATGTCTAACATCAGAAATGTTTAGAGCATGTAGTGAGATAACAGAACAAAACAATACTATCTTTATATTAACTGCTATTTAATTAGGGTTTTCTTTTTGTGCTTTCACATCCCAGGTACAATAACTACACTTAGCTTATCTGTTTCAATAACATTTTCGCCAAATGCAAGCTTCAGCGTGTTATCCCTCACACTCTCAAAACAGTCCATGGAAGATCACCTGCTTACTGTAAAACACAGTACTTCTTATAATCTGACTCAAAGTCTTCATCCATGCTGCTCGTGTCTGCCATCTTTTTGCCATCTATCTTTGGCAGAAATTGTGCATAGTCTACGCCCTGCTGCTCGTAGAAGAGAATGTAGGCAGAGTCGGTGTCGATTTCGTCAGGGTGCAACTCCTGCGGAACAAAAACACTTCCTGAAACGCGCAACGGTGCGACTGCGTTACTGTCGCTGAACGGCAACACACGCTTTGGCCCTAGAAACAGTCTTTTTTAAATGGCAGCTTACAGCAAGGAGAATCACATTTTCTCAGTCTCCCTTATCATAGTTATCAGGCTCCATTATTTACTTGAAAAGCATAGCAAATTTTGAGTGACAAATGCAATAGAAATATTGGAACTTAATTATTCAGTAATTGAATACAAAACAGCTAGCATAATGAAAAAATATTCTTGGACTTCCATTTTTAGTAACTTTTCCATCTTTGTACAAAATAAGCATCTACCCATGTTAGCAGCTGATGAACACATACTAACATGAAAAAAAATGTACGACTTCAGTTCACGATTTTAATATTCATCTGAAGCAAATTTTGAGATAACCATGGTTTCAAAGAACAGTTCTCAAAAAACATGTATTTCTTTGTTTCTAGACACCCAAGTAAAAAATTATTTCTTACAAAAATAAAACATTTACCTTACAGCTACTGTCATTGTAGCAGTACCACTTGTTGTTTGGGTTTTTGGCATAAGTAACATAATGACCCCCTCCCATAATTCCTGAATGGCACTGAAGAAAATGAAAAAGAAAAAAATTTTGGATCAAACATCAAAAACACAGAATTCACAGAATAACGTAACAAATTCATGTTCTTTCCACGAGCGACAACAGCTTGCGACAATCTGTACTTGCCAAGGATGCCTAAATGTTACAGGCTCTCTTAAAACAAACCTCTTCTCTCTGAAGTAGTAGTGCAGCATATTGTATATGACAAAAATATTTTATGCATGCTGGCCCCAGCAGTTCAACACAGCCAGTCCAAGGCCAGTGCCCCTCTCACACATCTTTATGCCTTTATCATTTTCCTTTACTACCAAATTTTGTTTCCTTTTTGTTTTCCCTTTTCCCCATCTCAAAAAAACCTAAAAATAATCCAAGTGTTGGTGCACAGAAAGGTCTTGCTTGATAAAGGCAGCAGAGACAGACAACCTGAAAAGTGTATTCTAATTGACTGTGCTGTGCTTCACAGCTTTTTTTTTTTTAAATGTCTGAGGCTGACTAAACTTATATATTCAAGCAGAAAAAACAATTATGCGAAGATATACTTTTCAGTTATATTCAGTTTTATGGCAATTTTATTTTGCTCACAATGACTCTACTTTGCTCTCCTCAACAAGAAATCTCTACTTTTTGTAATGAAAACAGTAAACACATTTAGTCAAAACAATGCCATTGTAAGGGCATAAAACGTCAACTTACCGAAATTGCATATAGATTGTAAATAGGGTTAACACAAACTTCTTCTCTTTGGTCATCTGTAATATCCTCCTCGCTGTGGTTATCAATTTGACCATTGATACTTCCATTACTATATGCATTCTGCTCACAAATGTATCCGTTGGCTAAAGTCATCTCAGTGTCCTGAGCAGTGTATAGTTCACTCTGGCTACCACCCAAAATCTGCCCTCTAGTAAGAGCATCGCCTTGGTCAGAAGTATATTTCTGCTCCTGGTCAGTACCATTCTCTTTACTTGCATCCAGATTTTCTTTGCTATTTGACAGTTTGTTTTTACCTAGCTGTGGTAGCCGCAGGCGCCCTTTACCTCTTCCTAAAGTCCTTGGGCTACTATTTGGGCTACTGTTTTTACTTGAAGGACAGCTGGTTCCACTTTTCCTTCCCAAAGATGGAGATGCTAGAACAGAAAACAAATACGAACTTGAAAGATAAGTAAATACATAGTCTAGATTTTTTAATAAAAGATTTCTTTTAATAACCAAGCATTAAAAATCCACTGTTCCATTGCAATGTATGAGTAGTATATAAAAATAGGACTGTCTGTGCATGCACACAAACATGCGCACTTATAAACTGAAATACCAAATACCTTCCCAAATACCAGCATTTACTGGAATGTGCTATCTTCCCTAAATATTACTTACCTTTGATATTATTCAAGACATTAGTAGTGTTAAGGGAAGATGGACTTCTGTTCAGTACATCCCCTTCGCCTGCTGTGTAAGTGATCTGCAGATCTATTTTTCTAGACTCCCCTTGGAGAGTCCGTGCATCAGGAAGGTCATCAACATGGGGAGTTAGCTGTTTTCTTTGAAAATGACTTGGATCCCTTTGTACCAAAAAGGCACTTGGGTCAAAATTTTCTCGGGGAAATTTAACAATTTTCTGAGATTTTATCCAGCGGCCATTTACAAACTGAAATCTTTTCAGGTGAATGATCTAAGGAGAAACATGTTAGAGAAAGTCAAAGGAGGACAATTACACCACAATGATCTAATTTCACTGTTAAAAGACATTTTTGTTTCTGAAACATATATATTTTATCATATATTAATAAAAAGTAATAACACTGTATCTGAGCATTTGGATTCTGGGTACAAGCTGATAAAATATGGAACTAATATTTTCAGGGGAAAGTGATAGAAAAGGTTGCTTCATTTCAGTCACCAGCGCTGTGTATAACCTACCAAATTTGAAAGGCAACAGACACAGGTGTTACATAACTAGACCAAAGATCAAGACTGTGTTACCAAGAAAGACTGCCTAAGTGTGACTTCTTTGTCAGAGCAAATCAAAGTGAATGCAAAATGCAACCATTTGCTGCAATGTATCAGCTAAAAAGATGCACAGGGATTTTAGGTTTGTTTTAAGTTATCTGCCTGCATTACGGAAATGCATGATGCAAACAAAGTTAGTGCCCCTGCTGACACAGTGAACAGAAGTAAATATAAACCTTCTTATTTAGAAAGAAAAAAGAGACATACCTAGCAATTCAAAATTTGTGAGGAATGTACTTTGTTTCTGTTGTTGTAGAGGAAAATTATACAAGATCATACCAAAATAGGGGGAAGCCTCCAAAGATCCAGTTTTTTGGTGGCCAAACAATGGGTCTTGCATTTGGAACAGTAGTACATCTCATCTTCTCCCAATTCCTCCTCGCTGGTGAAGGCTCTAAGACAGCTGTCCAGATTGATGGGCTCTGCTTGAGCTCGTCGGCTTTGCTCAACACTTTCGTGTTCTTCTACAATCTAAAGAGGTGAGATTAAACTGAATCTGACTTGGAAATGTATACAAACTGCTCAGAGGAAGGCTGTATTTAAAGTACCATAGAAGAAACATATCATATAGTTATTTAGGATTAAAAATCCAAGAATAGCTGCACTAATTTGAGCAGGTATTTTATTTCAACTATGAAAAGGCAGACATACAGATAATGTGCTGTCCTTATTCTTAATTTTTGCATATCTGCAAGGCACTAGTTTACGGATTCAACTCACAAATCAGAATAGTTCTTCTAGATTAACTCAGTTGTGTGCTTACCTTTATTTGTTTTGTAGACGCAGTGAAGCAGCTATGTTTACTTACACACAACTATTTGTAGCAATGGTGTCCTTAGAAAGTGTACCAAATTAACATACTCTCTACTATATTGTGAAGAGTAGACCAAAAGCAACTCAGAACAGCCAGAAAATACACATCTGTGGTTTCTTAAAAGATTCACTTTCACGTTATAGACATGTAGGAGGTCTAAAATTAAGACATAGATTTATCCAGAATATACTCTTCAATGACTACTGCCTTTAGTTTAATAATAAATAGACAAAACAAGAATCGCTAAACGAAAAGAGAATATCTTCCAAACTTGGTCTTGGTAAAGTGGGATGTGTTTTAGAGCTATTAACATTCAAACAAATACTGCAGGCTTTATGCTGTAATTTTACCCGTTCCTGTGATGTCTGGTAGCGTAGGTGGAGTGCTGTTGGATCCCAGTCTACAGCAATGTAAGCATTCCCAACACAAGCTCTATCTTCTGTGCACTCAATTTTACAGCCACGACAAAATCTAAAACAAAAAGTTAGATGTGATAAACTGTGCAATCACAGATCTACATTAATTCACATCCCAATTCTGCTCCTTATTTTGTATTAGATACACCTCCACAGTTACAGGCTTTGCCTTCAGTGTAAGAGAGGCATTTTTTTAAAAAGATAACCAATGCCAATTCTCTATTTTGCCACAAAACTCTAATGGAGATGAAACACTGAAGCATTTGGGTGAGCTCAATCACCTGTCTGCACAGAGTGCTGAGCAAACCTAACTACCACACCAAAACTACAGTTCTTTGTCTCCACGGGTATTCTGCAATATGATAGCTAATGTACATTATTTATCTAGCTGTAGGAGACACCTTTTTGGAACGAGTCTGTGGTCTGAATACTGTCCAGCAACAGTCTGGGATTTTCATTAGCATGTCCCTTGTTTAGGAAAAATTCCAAGAGTGTTCCCAGGGCAAATACCTATTGTCTATTTTAGTTTTTACTTTTCAAATGGCACAGAAATGGCTAATGGTAAATGATTTACATCCACAGTAGTCTGCTGTCACATGAAACCATCATAAATCATCTAAATACGTACAAACGTGCCCCTGTATATTTACACACTTGAACAGGGAAGACTGGAAGGGGTTAAGAGGTTTTTGATAATCTGATGCCTATCTCCTAATTTAAAGTTTCTATGTCAGCAGAATTTTCAGCTCTTCAAGTCATAAAAGCAATTCTGCAGTGAAAGTCTGCCATGTGGGGGTTCTAGTTGAATTAGATTCTAGACTCTCATTGTTTGATATTACCTCTGAAGTCTGAAACGTATCAAAAATCTATTATCATAAATTACATTTCTGCTGAAGTGACTCCCCTGCTTAAATCTAAAAAGGACAATTTACCTGTACCATGGACACCAAGCGCAGGAGTTTCCATCCTTCTGAACTACCCTCAGGGTGAACGGATACTGATATCCCATGCTATCATCACTGAAACAGAAGAGATTGCAACATGAAACACAAGCACTGATTCAGACTGCCAATTACTTTTGACCTTACTTCATTACCCTTGCTGTTTACTAAAACACAATCCTCCCCCCCCACAAAAACAAAGAAATCTGAATGGTTAGAAATATTAAACATAATATAATAAAACAAGATCTGCCTTTATGTCGTCTAAAACCCAAACATGCATATTATAGCATTAGTTTTAAGTCTACTCAGCAGGATAGTCATTAAACAGCAACTATTTAAAAAAAGAGAGGCACAATTAAAATATACATCAATCACATTCATACTACTATCAATACTTCTTCACTATTTATAAATACAGTAATACAACTAGAAAGAAGGAGAATTCAAGAATATTTTTAAAGATCTTGCGGAGGTAACAGAACTCACATAAGCATCAACAGTAGCAAAGTTTTCTTGACACACGCTGGTGGATGCACAAATCAATTAACACAAATCACGCAAATCAATTAAGCAATAGCCAAGACTATCATGGTTTCACAGCAGTACATCCAACCAGAAAATGGTCACTCAAATTGCTTTACGTAGTGAAAGAAATTAAGGCATTAAATCACTATATATTAAAGATATGAGTTATTTAGTAGAGATAACACTGCAAGAAAATAGAAAAGAGTTTGTGATAAAACTCTTAAGTAGCACAATGAGAAAAATCTGTTAAAGGGCAGGTCTCATGCATACAAACTGACACATCCCCAAATAAAGGTGACGTTTTCAGTCTATTTAATTAAATCATTAAGAATCTGTCATTTAAGCCCACATTGCATTAACTTTGATTGGGTCTGACAATGACAGATATTTAACTGAGCAAGAACATCTGAAGTGTTTCTGCAGAGGATTTACATGTTGTTCAGTACTAAGCCTTAGTGGATACAACCATGAGCAGGTGTGCAGATGGAAGCAGACACCACAACTTAAAAGACCAGGTCTACCATTCATTCTGGCCCAATCAGCCTACAGATTCCAGATATTGTGCTTTTTTTTTTTTTCCTTTTTCTTTTGGGGGGACAGGGACCGGGACGACCAATTCTCTAAAGAGAATCAGACTTAGCATCAAAATTATCAGCCGCAAAGCAGAATTCAAATGACAGAAAGCCTTCCCCCCCACCAAAAAAGCCCAAACAGTTTAAGCAGTTTTACAAGAGAATTAAATATACAGAAGACACTTTATTAAATACAGTCTCATTTAAAAAGCTATCTGAAAATATCTTATTTTCACAAAGCTACTATATTGCCTTTCATTGTCATTATTAAATCACAGGACTTTTAAATGACTTCCTACAAAAATAACCCACTAGATGGAATCTGCAGGCAGAAAACATCTGAGGTAAAAGCGCACACAACTGTTCCTAAAATTGTTGACATTTAAATCTTAATTATACATTAAAAACCATACATTCATTCCATGGAGGTATTTTCAGCCCTTAAAATGGATAAAGATGAAGAATGAGCATTTTTTAAATCTTCTAAAGGAATCTAAACCACTGGATTGGGTAATTCCAGTCAAAGGTTGGCACGCCACACTCACCAGTCTTGCGCATGATTACTAGCTTCCTGAGGAGGGAGAGGGCTGGCAAGCCTGGAAACCTGAATCCACACTGCATCATACAGGTCTTTTTTCCGTGTATGAACAGTACAAGGAACAATTAGTGGCATTCCAAAGAGGCTAGGACGGTTCTTCTGAGATGAAAGAAAATATAACTCTGTCCGCATCTGCGTATGTGAAACAGGAGAATGAGTCATATGTAAGTATGCATTAACTCACATTACCACAATTATTACAATGCTGACCTATTACTCATTTCAGTCTCTGGCAATTAAACAAATGATTAATTCAAGAAAAAGTACTCAATTTCAGTAATTTTTTCAATATTAAAAAACTGAATTTTGATCACTGACTTCAAACTGCCTGAAAATTTAATTGTATTTTATGATATTGTGGCATTAGACCATGTCAACACTTAACATAAACCTAGGTTTCAACCACGTATGTTTTTTTTAATTTCAAATGATGCATATTTTCTTACTTTGACCACCACATGGTAACTTTACAAAGCAGACAGATGGTAATATCTGTCCCAAAATGACCTCTACACTAGGCAAATTTATGTCTTCTAGAGAAAGAAAACTTTTATGTCTACAGAATGTAATGGGAAGGTAATTTGGGCACTACAGACTCGTACACAGGTCATTCCAAGCAGATCAACCAATCTTTGTGCTTCACGCTTTCCAGCTGTAAGAAAGATTTAGCACACTGACTTAATGATACGGAGGTACAGTAAACTGCTACTGAGCCTTGCACAAGTGTTATGCAACGGACCCACTCCATTGATAAAATTTTTGGCAATGACAAGCACGGATTCCTGGCATAGCTTCCACAGGCAACTTTAATGCTCTGTGAGATGTATAACTAACAGCCTGTAACTGCTCAAAAGCATTATACTAATCCCCCTAACAGATTCTGCCAAATCTTGAATCAAGATTGTGGTGGTAACAGTGGTTATTAGCCACTACTTGAGAAACTAAAGAAAAAAAAGCCCCCCACAAACCCACTGTAAAGAGGGAGAGTCCACAACCACTAGGCTCTCTCAACAGCTTCTAAAGCCTAGAGACAGAACGTACACAGAAAGCAAGGTTATTTGAGGTGTTCAGTCATCCAGCTTTCACGTTTAGAGTTCAATTTGACTGCAAATGCTTCGAAAAAGAGTAATTCATGCTATCAGAATAACCCATGAATGCACTATATATCTTTACACTATTTCTGTACAAGAAGTAATAAGGCTGTTCCACATAATGGGAAAGAAACAAATTTCATGTTGCTTCTCTAATTGTTTTTTTTTTCTGCTCAGAGACTCCTAGAACATTTTATCAGGGAGTCAGTGAACACCCAAACATGCATCACAGCATTAAA
Source organism: Apteryx rowi (assembly GCF_003343035.1). Lineage (NCBI taxonomy): Eukaryota > Metazoa > Chordata > Aves > Apterygiformes > Apterygidae > Apteryx > Apteryx rowi. Next base: position 567,899 of record NW_020449686.1, on the reverse strand, counting down.
GAACTGGGAAGCCTGCCAATACTGAGGAAAGAAAAATACACCAACATTAGACATTGCAAATTAAATCTGTGAAGGAGAACTGTGTGTAAGCCTAACAGGGAAATGTGTATTCATGTTCCCTCTTTTTAGAATACAGATTAACTAATCATATGGACTTCAAAAGAAAACTGCGCTGACTTTGAGAAAGTATGTTACGCACAATTTGTAACAAGCACAAAATCTACTCACCATTTTTCTGTGGACTGCAATTATATACCCTGTACATGGACTATCAGAAAGCAAGGGCACATGACCGTTGAGAGTCCAGTTGGCAAGGTTATTACGTTCTGTTCCACATGGCACTACAGTATTTGGCATTCCATTTGGAATTAGGGTTGGTTTGGGAAGGTCCCCATTCATCATTATGTTGAGTGCTCCATTAGCTGTCGACCCAGTTGAGAGATCTGTAGATGGACAATTACTCTCAATCTACAGCAACCAGAACTGGTAACAAACAACAAGATTTTTTTGCCTTCCATTCTGCCCAATGTATTTCATGAAATACCTTCCATTCTCCTTCAGACCAATATGTAATCTTTTGCCTACAACTTTGCAAAATCAGAGCATGCAGTAACAAGAAATAACAGAATTGTTTACAATCCATATATGAAACCACAAACAACGAAACAGAAACCAAAGCTGAACAACATGCTTACTTTTTTTTTTTAAGTATGTCCTGCCTTATAGCCAATCTGCATGTTTCTTGTTTCTTTATTACTTGCAAAATATTTTCATTAAAATAAGTATATAGTGATCTTCAGACTCCTATCCTGGGCATGACCCTAGAAAGGATCACAGATCACCAGTGGATATTGAGATGGCTCAGTTTTTCTCTGGATCAGAGCTGAGACTTACCTGTCTCTTTAATTCTCACTGTTCCCAAATTACTAAGGAAGGTCTTTCTCCTGAATTTCTCCAGTATCTAAGCACTGTGCATTTTAAACGAACAGGAAAATAAGTATGTTTTATTTTACCTGTCTGCACAGGACTTGATGCTGATGTAGGGGATCCTGGAACCGGTATTTCAAATGCACACAAAAACCCACTCACTGATAACCGGACTTTCTGGTTGTCTTGAGGAAAGTTCTTCAGGAAAAAAGGGAAAGTCAATGAGACACGTATGTACTTTTAACTGTGACCCAGAACATGTTTCATTCTTTTGCAAACAGTACAACTATCAGCTCATCTCCCCCCTCCCATCTGCTTTCTTATACCTACAGGGAAAAAGGAGAGCCAAAAGCCAGATGACTTTGCAGATCTCTGCAGCAAGACCTGAGAGCGCTATTATTGGTTCTCTGAACAGACTGAAAGCACCCAATTTCTACCCGCTGAAAGTAGTTTTAATTCTGTTCAATGACAGCAAAAAAAAGTCACACACTACATAAAATCTAAGCCAGTCATTTCTTATACTTCCAGCCTCTTGATAGTGTTTAAATTCATCACAGCACTCTAACTTGAGTCTTATTATGTCGAGAAGATTTTATCATTTTTTTTCTAAACATATCATTAGTAATCAATTCAATTAAAGTTTTGCAAGTTTCTATGTCAATTTTCATTTTGGTTACAAGTGGTTTATTATGGTTCAGTTGCCTTTAATTTTAAATCTGTTTAAAGCAAGCCAAACTGAGGTTTTAAAATGACAAAAAAGTTCATACTTAACTAAGCTGAATTTATTACCACACTTTTAGTTGTTTCAGAGCTCCTGTAGGCAAAGCTTAGTGTCAAAAAGACATAGGATGCTGATGTACACAAATAATCAGAAATACCAAAAGTAGGTTGCAGCAATGATTTTTTTTTTCTTTTTACCTTTATATTGGAGCTATGCACTTCTGCGAGTAGAATCTGTTCTGGTTTTAGCCCACAGAGTTCACTTAACTGTTTTTTCAAACCTGTATACTTTTCATCCATGTTCAACCTCAGGCCATATCGAACAGGAGTAGTACCATCTAATTTAATTACTTTAAAGGGGAAAAGAAACACCTTAGTCAGCAAACCAGGTAAAATTTAATAGAATAATACATTACATCTACTTATTTATTAGACAGCACTTTTCTTCCATTTTTAAATCTGATTATTTTTTCATTATCAGACAATTTTCAAGGTCTGCAAAGACAAATGCCAGAAAACCCCTAACTGCTTAGGCCATAGAAAATAGTTTCAAATTTTCTTCTTTTATCACCATTGCTTTTGCCTCTTCACCCACAATGTATGGGTTCTTCATAGTATAATTCATAACCCACACAGTAATTTTTGTTTGCCTATTCTTCCCTCCCACCCTCCCTTTTTTTGCCCTAGGCAGATTTAAGACAACCTATACAGTACAAATTTTCAGTGACCAGAAGGAAAATGTGCAAAATTGAGATTTTGAAATTTTATGTATTAAGTACTTTAGTCAAAATTGAAAATGGACCATCTATGCCGTTTAAGAAGATTTTACTTTAACTGTATTCCAATGAAAATTCTTATAGTCTCATCTATCATACTAAATAGTTATACTATTTTTTAAAATTTAGCTGCATTGCTAGTAAGTGCTAAAACAAATAAAATTTGTTTTGTGACTGTTCCATGAAAATCTGTTTCGTATTTATAACTTTTGTTTCAAGAAAGACAAGTTTATACAGTGTTAAACCACTACCCACCTGTAATTTCTAGATGCATGTAGCTATCCATTGGTAAAGGCAAGGATAAAAAATTAAAAGGGTCAAATCTAACACTTATATGTCCACAAGTTTTACATTTTACTTGTGACTTAAGCTGCCCATGAAATAAATCTACGACAATGGATCTGTTTCTTCTCAGATGGTTTTCCCAGGCCTAAGATAAAGTGTAGAAAAATAAAGTTAGAAACTGAAGACTACTTGCTAGAACTGCAGAGGGAGAATATGCTGGAATATCTCCAAAGCTTCATCAGCCTACAGAACTGAAATACGTTCCTGCAGAAGTTGTTTACTAATTTATAATAAATAGGTAATATTTAGTTTCAACATTAGTAAAGAAAAGCTCATTCTATTAAGACAATAACCAAGGTATGAGATCATTTAAAAAGCTTCTGAAAAGACCATCAGGTATTCTGAAAAGTTTTGGTATTCCACATTCAGAAGAGTCATTCAAAACGACTATGAAGTACTGCCTTTATACCTGTATATTATTATACTTAAATCAAATTCATTTTCAGTTCAAAAGTGAAACAGGTTCCTTAAATCACAGATCTAACAAGTTTCAAAAGACAGTATAGAAATAGTATTACCAGAGGGCCTCTCTCATCAACACCTTTAGCTTTCCTAAGAAATAAAGTAGTTCCTAGTAGCTTAGTGCTAAGAGAAAACACCTTAACCCATACCTCTGCTGCTACTTCCCAGTCTGGTCGACCATCACTATCTTTCAGTTCAACATATGGCTTATCATGAACTCTATTCAAATCCTCGTGAAGACCATCCAAAAGAAACGCCAGGAGCTCCTGTGAGTCTTGTTGTTGAAAACCATTAAATCTTGGAGCATATTTTGCTATTGTCCACTATAAAAAAAAGCCAAAAAGTTTTTTAACATTATGTGACAAAAGTTGTAACAATAATCAAAATATTGTAGAAAAAATGCATGCTGTCAACCAGCACAATAAATGCAATTCTCAGAGTTAAAGGAATCTCTCTACGCTTTCACAACAAAAGACCATTTACAGGCTATGCATGATCTTCTGTCCCTAACAATGGCTACGAAAACCCACATCTTAAACCACAACCTCCAATTCATATGAGGTAACTCCTCTGAACTTACAGCCTCAGCACTGAACCACAATTATATTCCACAGACAGCTGCTCCCTGAGGACCAGGGCTAAGGCCTCCTGGTTGGCTACAGATGTGCATCTTCTTCCCCCGCAGCTCTTTGCTCAACACCTCCACTACACTCCTTACAGACAAGAAATGGCAAATCTGTGACCAGTTTGGAGTAACGTACATGACAACTCATTGCCCAGGATACGCTCGTAGATCTCACAGCCAGCTTCTAACACATGGAATATATACGCAAGTCCCCTTCCCTTTCTCTAGTGGGGATATTTATTTGAGTCTCTGCCCAGTACCTACATGCTAACTCTAACAAAGCTGTAGGGATGTAATTACCTTTAAGTCTTCCACATCTCTAAAACATGGCTGAAAACAGCCACAGAGTTCAATGTTATTGTGAGTGGAAGGCAGGAGAACTGAGAGAAGATTTACAAAGACTAATTGCATTAAGACTGAAAAAGAATACTACAGTATTAATTACGCAAACTAATGACAGAAACTTGCGCTTTTCTTCCTTACGTAGCACAGATTTCCATATTTAAATAAGCTGAATGATAATCACAAATAACAGCCTCCATGAATGATAACTGACATCCTAAATATGTTGTCTAACTTTACTAGCAGCACTATAATAAAGTAATATCAGTGATATGGTTGCCTTCAGCACATACTTGTAGGTTGCATAGTTCAAAAAGATGTGTAAGTTTAATATGAATCCTTTTTTTAATTATCAAACTCTTAAAATAAGAACACTTATTGAAATAAGAACAGCAAGAACATTTCTGCTGGTATTTCCAATTTTTTTTCTTTTAGCTATAACAAAAAAGTTAAGAAAAATCTAACTTTTATACACATGATCAAAGCAAATATGATAATTAAGTAGCACTGAGGAGGCTTTCCCAGAACTATTACAATACAGATAACACCAGAAAAGAGAAGAGTGCTTTTAAAAATTTTTGGTACTAAAAAAATAAAAAATAAAATATATTACAGACTTACCCGCAGCTTTAACGGTGCTACATTCTTCTGAGTTCCACTCCACAACTCCTGAACCAAATCCCCATAGCATTTGGCCATGTGTCCTTTCATTCCTATTGGATTTGTCCTAGAATTCATGAAGTCATTAATGTCATACCAAAATTTAAACAAAGTCCAAGAATGGGGATAAATGAGGAAGCTCAAAGGCTTCTTGCCGAACTGTTTTAACTCTCCCAGAAACAAAAGAAGGTATATTTTGGTACATCTAATCTGGTACCAGTTGCATAGCTGATGGCTGGTAATGCTAAACTTAATAGGATTTATTCATGCTTCTACTTTTGAAGGCTGAAACTAATTTAAAAAAAAGTTAACACAACTAAAATGCTAATGGGCTCAAATAGAAGATTACCTGTTAAGTTCATAAAGATGTCTTCCTGAGATGAAATATCGTGTTAGAGGTTGTGTATTACTGACACACTGGATACTAGAGTTCATGAAACATGTGTTACCCAGATTGCTTAATCCAGTAGCACCCTTTTCAGTAGGAACTGAGAGAAAGAAAACATAATTATGACAACTGTGCAGATGTGAAAAATTAATCCACAATGGTATATTAATAAAGTTAAGTTTATGACCTTTTAATTGCATCTTATTCAATTTAATCTGCTCCCAATTACAAGACTGCAGTTAGCACAGAGGCAACAGAGGACAAGTCTGTTCAAAATATCCGCTCTCTTAATTTTACTTAAGTCAACAAAAGGTGAGGTCAGCCACATTTTGTCAAGCCTGATCTAACATGGCCATCTGTACAAGCCATATGAACTATTTTCAGGTAAATAACTATGGTACTGCAAGTTCTGGTTTCATTTGGAAAAAACTTAACTATTCTTCACCTGAGAAAAAGAAAACCCACAAAATAATAAACACAAAATCTAGAATTTGTTAAGTTCCATTTGCTACTGCTGCACCTATGCAACCCTCACACATTTCCAGCATCTAAGTTAATAACACAGAAAGAACAAGCAAAGTAGCAAAAGCATAAAAGACCTCTTTCAATGTTTAGAGCACTTATATTAAAAATAATTATTTCAACATAATATACCCTCTTGAATTTTTCTTCTCATTATAATTCAATTACTGTGCTGAAACACTTACCTTTATGTCTGTCTATTTTACTGCTGTTTGCTATAAAAGACATCTCCTCTGGCCAGCTCATGTCTTTGTTTCGAACTAGAAAGAAATATGGTATAAGGGTTACAAGGATTTTTTTTAACCTACTCCAGAGAGCTTATACGGCTAAAGAGATTTCATTAAATTTTCAACTATTTAAATTGAGATTAGAAACTTGCTTCTTTTTAGCTGGTTATTATTTTTGTTAGTTTTCTTTTCAATTGTTTCCAATCATTAATTACCCCAGTAACTTCTATAGGACGCAGTCTTGAGATTTCTTCCCTGTTGCATAACAAATCTTTTTAGGTATTACTGTAATATTTAAAAAGGCACCCCACCAAACTTGAATGAATCTGTTCAGTTCACGAGTGATTGCTAATATTTTTTGTTGTTGTTACAAAGCAACAACAGAGTCAAGTGTTCTTTAAAACAGTGACAGATTTCACACATTTCATGATAAAGTTGGGGAAAAAATTCAAGCTTTCCTGCACTGGCTTTACCACCAGCTCCGCAGTCATGGATTCTTCTCCCTTGCACTGATACAAAGCGTTTGTATGGCCACACAGCAACCTGGCTTAGGGAACTGACCTAGCTGAAAAGAGGGAGAGGGAGTTGTTTTTCACTAGATCTCCTCTCCGAGTCAGTTCATAGGTAGGTGACAAGTAGTTGTCCACAGGTAAGGAAAGTGGCATAACGGAGGGAGGGCAGACCGCTTCCTTCAGTGGCGGTGTTGACTTCAGGCAGTTTGTTCATCAAACAGGATTTTGTTTCACCTGATACTGAAAGGTACAGTCCATCTCTCCACCCATCAGTTCCCATTTCTGCCCTTGTGTCTGCTCTAGGATTAATGCAGGTACACAGTAAGTTGGATCAGCCACTGAGCCAATTGTAAATTGATTAAATAAGAACTCAGGCAAGTAGCAAAAAGGGCCATGCCATTCAGCACACCAACTTGAGGTATGACATAAAAGCAAACTGAGTGAGGCTTGTACAGAAACAATGCAAAAACCACTTTTGTGTATTTCCTCTAAATATTTATTTTTCCCATTTTTAAAACAAGCATAGCCTCTGCAATATAAGGCCAAGAGTAGAAGGATTAAGTATGTACAATTGTATGTATGTATGTGCTTCCAAATTTAAGTGATTAGATAAAATTCAGGTCAAACTAGCTGAGAAGTCAGCTGATCTGTGCACCCTTCTACCTTTGACAAAGGCCTATTTCATCTGCGACTAGTAGGACAGGACTGCCTAGCATAACAGTGCACGGTGGGAGAACGAGAGACAACGGACCTAAGTTGAAAGGAGAGAGATAAGGACTGGATATAAGGAAAAAAATTTTCACCATGAGGACAGTCAGTCAAGCAGTCAAGTCCAAATGTGTTAGATTCTTTCTAAATGCGAAAAAAAGCAGTTGGTAATGAAAATCTTAAAAATGAACCTGGTTGGACTGAAACAAGCAGTTTTCTTCACCTTCTGCTTCGTATTTAACAAAGTGTTCCTGCAAATATTGTACCCCGTATTCTTGTAAGATTAGTGGCTGGGGGGGGGGAGGGGGTCTCAAATGCTTCACAGAGCTTTCATTCTGTCTCTGGTGTTTTAGGTATTACTGTAGCAGCAGTGGATTATTTGAAGTTTTGGAATTTTCCCCTGTATTGCTTTCAGTATATATAGACAGATGTATATTTACACACACTTCTTCCCCAAAACATTTTCAAAGATTTAATATTTAGGCAAAAGTGTGTTTGTAGTACATATGCATAATTTGTTAAGCACATATATACTCATATAAAACTGTACTTGCTCTTAGTGCATAGACTACCCTATAGGCCTCTTTCATACCTTCTATTACCAAATGCTGCTCATCCTGGATTTTAAGATACTCCAATCTGTGATCTTCATCATCCAGCAAAGTAAGGTAGTTCTGCAGGATAAAAGATACTTCATATAAATATTATTTTTAGATTTGAAATTCTCTGACGATAATTTAATCTCAAAGCAACAAAATTAAAATAGTATTAATAAACTTCTTCACATGTAAGAGTATCAGTGTGTTTTTTTTTTTTTAATAAAAGACATATTGACATTACCTCACTGTTGTATAACCAGAGGCGCATATCCTCTTCTTTTATACGTAGCCTCTGAGAGAGATATTCATGTATCTCTTTAATAGTTTGCATTCGACTAAAGCAGCCAGTATAAGCCAACACTCTTTTTAAAGGAGCATTAGGTGAAGGTACATTCCCTGGGTTCACAATCATAAGAAAAAAAGCAAAAGATGTTCATAACGTGCACACCCATATGCAAAGTGAAGTAAAAAACTGATCACCAGTAACTTACTACGCCTACTGTGCTAAGTACTTTCTGTGAAAAGGAACTATATGCAGTTCTACTTTTATTTACGGACAAAATAATGGGTTGGATTGAAATCAAGTTGTTACTAACCCTTTGGGATGTCTCACATCAACACAAAGCAAACTTGCTATCTACTATCCAAAATTATCACAGAGCAGATAAATTTATTTCCCTTCTAACCAGAAATAACAGAAAATTGATCTATTAAGATTATCATGGGAAGTCATTTACAGGATATTTTAACAGAATTATCTGATTAACAAGCTTTTCTTTCTCTTAAAGATAGAGTATCAGAGACAATCATAATTTTCAATATAATTTCCCATAATCATAATTTTTAATATGATTTCACATTTCACAACAGAAACACTCTTTAAAACTCATGTTCTGAAAACATATTCTGCGAGGATTTTGACCAGAATTTCACAACAATCTTATGTTTGCAATTCAGAGTAATTCCATTGATCAAGATTGTTGCCGTTTTCTATAATATTCGCTCATCTTTAAACAAAAAATTTGCAAATGCTCAGTTTGAAACAGATGAGACCAACTTTACATCTTTTACTTTTTTGAGCTTCTTCAGTTTAAACTTAGAAAGTTCCCACCTCCCAGAGACAAGTCTGTAATATGTTTATGGAAAAGCTTCCATTATACAGAGAAGTCTGATAGGGCAATTGCATTACTGTAAGTAACCACAGAAGCAGTATCATTCTAGATTTGTCATCAAAAGTTTAAAATAAATCAAACAGTATCATAAGAAAAGACACAATATTACATGCGATCTGACAGAAGAGCAAAACTCGACTGTAATCATCTTAGAAGTAAGCAAAGCATCAGTTTTGCTTCAGTATACCAGGCAAAGGACTAATTTTTTTAAAGAACATCAAAAAGCTTTTTCTAAGATTAAGGATCAGAGGATTAGTTGTAAGATTACAGCAAGAAAGCACATTTGAAAAACCTCAAAAAGATTAATAATTGATTGGACAAATGAATTAGTGCAGAGCAAAATAATTCCAAATCAAGATCAAATTTGGTGTGTCAGAAGACCCTCTTTATTTGAATTTGGGCATTTTAGGATGTCCAAACAAAGCAGTTTCCATTGTACTTGGCGAAGTAGGAAAAATGAATTTGGGTAGCAGTTTCTGTAGCGGAACTTGATCAAGCAGGCAGCCACTATCTGCACATTAAGTATGAGATTCTATCAAAGCAGTGAAAAACCAAGCATCTGCATGAGATTTTAAACACACACTAACACTAATATGTCTCTAGAATTTAATCTGCAGTAGGCAAGTGAACCTGTTTCTGGACATATGCTACTGTGGTTGTCTAATCTGCATGTATGCAAACACACATGCATATGAAAATCAGGTATTTCCTTAGACCCCTTGTACAAGCCAAGTATGCAGTTGTGCATACAAACTGGTAAGTGAAAACAAGTCCCTGCAACACTTTTTCAGCTGAAAGTGTGAAAAGCTACAAGCTAAAGATTATTCTATAACCCATGACTTTTACAATCTTTTGGTGAGTACTGTAATTATGTACACTGTAATTATGGCACATATGTTTTAGCTGGATGTTTATACTTTCCACTGAACCCCCTCCACCTCGGTCTCCTCACTCTACTATGTTTATCTTTGCAAACAGCATCAAGTAATAGTCTTCATATTCCACTAATTCAATCTTTTTCTAAAGAGCATTAAATAACTTTGGGCATCAAAAGTCTAGCTGCCCAAGTAACTAAGAACCAGCTGAGGGCTAAATAACAGTTTTGTTTATTAGAGCACTATATTATCAGAGAAAGTTATATAGATACGTATATAAATATATATATATACACACACACACCAATATACAGATTCATGTATTCTATGGCTACATAATTAACTACCAATAGGAATGATAAGTTTTGCCCTTTTTAGCCGATTCTTTTATGCATGCACATTTCTCACTTTCAATTAACCAATCTGTTTGCAGTAACCATGCAACTTAACTGACTTTACTGATAATGCTCCCTCATACCTCCTCCTTCCGAAAGGAGATAGGAAGAAAGCCTTTAAATTTTTACAAAATGTTGATTGTGCCTTACAGTTGATTAGCCGGTGCATAAGCACAGTGGCAGCAAGCTTCTACAGTTGTGGATCTCGCTTTCTTAGAAACTGCGCACTTTGTATTCTTGCTGCATTCTTAAGTTACCTCTAGGTAAATGTTGAGGAAACATTCTCAGGCTCATCATACCCATATTCACCCAGATGTTTGACTGCTGTGTTCGAGTGGCAGGCTGCTGTCTCAGAAAGAGCAGATAGCGAGGAAATAACTCTAGTTCAGGCACATTTGTTTTGCTGTTTTTGATCACCTAGTAAAGACATTTAAAACGCATTTTAGAGACTGCTGTTCCAAATGTGTAGGAAATCCTAACAGGAACAGGACGTAATGATTAAAGCAGAGGTCTAGAAAGAAAAAAAAAAAAGTTACGTTTTACTAGGAGACAAGAAATCCTCTGAACTTCGTATGGGGTCTTCGGCAAATATCCTCAGGGATAACACTAATTTACTGATTCTGAAGTACTTTTTGAAGCTTATTAGTTTCAGATTGTCAAAAGCAAACACTTCATTTAGTGAAAGCATAGCTTCCTGTACAATACTAGGAAAAGAACATATTTATAATTCCCCAAAATATCCATGAACTTACAATGAACCTCATTAATTCTACTCAGTGTATTCTTCAATAAAAAGGTTCACAAATGTTAAAATAAACCCTCACATTCTGAATATGTTTTTTCTGATCTTTTTGGATGACAGGATCCAATTCAAACCTTGATAAAGTTTACTATTATAAGTATATATTAAAACTTACTTTTGTCACATTTTGATATATTGACAGAAAAACCTGAAATTTCCCCCAAGACATTACTACAGCTACTCTAGTCACCATTCCTACAAAGATTTTTCTATCCAAAATCTGCCCAGTTGCAGAGGTATATAAAAGGCAGGAAGACTATTTTTGCGAACATGTGAACCAGAAGAAAACACTCACCTTAAGTTGTGAGAAGCAATATACTGCACTATTGGAATTAAAGTGTATGGTATCAAACTTCAGTTACAAGAAAAACAACTGAGCACTGACATTTTCTGGAAAGAAATAACACATAATATTCCCCTACTGCAGGGTGAGAGACTGGGATTTTAAGTGTTGCCTATATATATGGTTACAAGTAACCAAATCATCTTCATCATCAAGAATTCAAGTGTTCACATAACTAAATGTCAGAATATTCTTTAATTATGGACTGAAAAGACAAATTTAATATATATTTTCTATATTTTTTACAGACTGGAATAAACCCCCAAACTCAAATTCTCTCATTCAGAGATCATTTTCTTCCTGGAGCCTCTTGACAAGAACCATTCTGAATAGAAGTCTCCTTTTTAATAAGGCTATAGTGAAAATCTCAAGCATATTAGTTTGTGTTATGTATAAAGTGATGTGGCCTTTTCTGGATCATGAAAGGTGTTTGTTTCCATGGAGAATGTTTTAGAGGAGGATAACAGAAGCCAGTGATTTTTCACTGTAAAATAATTGCCAGTATTATGGCTAACAGACCAAATTGTTGAAAATTCTATAGCTAATTCCTTCTCATTTGTTACACTGAATACTATAAAAACATCGAAAAAGGCAGCAGCTTAGAATCTGTTTGGAATCAAAACATTTTAAAAAATGAAACCTGTCTTACATAAACATTTTCATCTAACAGGATCCAAAATGCTTTACAATTTACTAAGAATCTACTCTATATATCCAATGCTGGAACTATAAGATTCCAGCTGACCACAAGGTGAATTCTATTGAAGAATGTGAAGCTGAAGGGAAGTGAGCAGGATTTGGTAAGTGACTTCTTAGTACCATTATGACCAGAGAATCCTAATGGTACCGGAAAATGTTCAGGCTATCAAAAGCGATACAGAATCTCCAGAAACGTCCGGCAAGAATAATGGAGGTTTCTTAAGTAACACTCAAGTCTGGACAGTATCTGGCCAAGTCTCAGAGAATTCTTGGTCAACTTAGGCAAAGCATCAGGAATCAAAGCAAAAATTCTGCAAGAACTACTCAGGTTATTCTGCTGAAGGTATCTTTTGTCTGAGCAATGCAATCCCTCTCAAAAGAAAAATTCCCTGTATCTTCAGTCATGTTATTTCAATTTCAGGGCTGCTTGTTCAGCCAGGATTTATCTGGCACCGTCACATACTATTCAGAGATGCAGGCTAGTTTTGCCTTTGGAGATGTAGGAAATGCAAGTACAACGCCAAGAAATGTCACTGGCTGAAAGCTCCTTCAACAGTGTCAGGCTTATCAGAGAAAGAACATATAGATATGGATGATCACTTGAAGAAGAGGTGGTATCCAAGGAATGATGCCGGGGGGGGGGGGGGGGGAGGGGAGGAAGAGAAGGGAAAAGAAAATGTTTTACGTACAGATCCACACACAGTGCTTGTATCTAGCCAGCACCTTAAGTGATACAAAAGGGCCAGGGAACTTTCAAATACTTGGCCACAAAATCCAGCTTTACATCTTATTAAAGTTTCTTTTTCATACAATAGCCTTTTACAAGAACATTGCTTTTATATTTCCTCCAAACGTCATTAATTCATGGTCTGCAAAGAAAGCAGATCTTCCAAAACAAAAACAAAGACCGGTCACTAAAATCCTGCCTTTCAAGAAGAAGTGACCACCTAATCTCTACAGCTACCACCAAAAAAACCCATTCCCTTTTCAGATATTGAAGTGTAGCTCTTACCTAAGACACTGTACGACGAACAAGAAACCACTGTATGGAATAAATTCCTATTCAACAGAAATTAAATAAAGTTTCCAATACTGTGAACAGAATAGTCCAGTGAGTGAATAAATTACTTCCGTTTTTCTTAACTCCAGCCTAATTTTTGATAAATTCAAGATTAATAATTCAAAGCATGCAAGCTTTAGTTCTAAATGCTTATCACCTGGTAATCATTTTGCAATATTATATAGAGCAACAGAAAGATAGCTCAATAAATTGTAAGTAAATTATATAACTTAACAATGACTATTGCTAAATAATTATTGCTTCTCTTTTAGAATATTCTTGCTGTTTTAACTACGCCTGAAAAACATCTCACTGGGATAACACTACAAATTCATCGTTAGTCCACTCAGTCAATTCCATTTAATACGTACCACTTACACACATTCGAAAATTATATTTTGTATTGTGCCCAAAAGCACATTTTAAAGATATTTCAGCTTTAATTAATATATATAATATATAATATAATACCACTGTTATTTACAAAAAGTCAACTTCAGTTCCCCCTCCTTAAAAAAGGAGCAAAAAAACCCTTGTATACAAACAAGTAAAAATGCTACCTTATCTTTTAACAGGCTCATGCTAATTAGTCAATGTTATTGCAAGATAGTAAGTTATTATAAGTAATAAAAAATAGTTGATATAAATTCTGTTGATATAAATTACTGATTCATAAATGCACTTTATTATAGAATGAATATACTTAGGTTAATTGTTTGTAAATCTATTTCACAGTTTTACTGTGATTCACTGGTTTTTCTGCTTATTGTAAAACTAAGAAGTGTGAAAATTCACCACAACCCATTAAATATTAATTCTTTGCTTCCGTAAGTTTGAACAAGTGTTACTGAGTTTGTGCTCAAGAATGAGAATGATCATCACCTGCCTCATCAACAGGATTTTTAGGTACTTTTAAATTAAAAAAAAAAAAAAAAATTGTGATTTTTGCAACACTAGAAAAAACATGACACAAAAGAACAGCTCATTTTAAATATATTATCTGTTCAAAATAACAAATGGTATTCCTACTGCCTTAATACATAAGGGCTCTGGAAAGAAATGAGAATGAGTGAGTGAGTGAAATAAAATCGACATTGATATTTTCACACTAATATTATGGATAAGTAGACTAACAACAAAAGTCAAAATTGAAGAATTAATATACGAAGAAAAGCCTGACTGGATGAGCATATCAGTGAAGATTACTGGTCTTGCTTTTAGCAATGACTGTGGTTAACCAGAATTGTTCTGACGCAGCCTTTGATAGTATATGGCTACTCAGTTTCAGCATCTATTTCTTGAGGAATTGCCTATGATAAATGCTTTCTTGAAAAATATTTGACTGGAAGCCGAACAATTTAAATCAGTCTGTGCAACACACAAAAGTTGATGTGCCCATCCTAAAACTCTGTAGGAATACCTTCTCCTGAAGCTTGTTGCTACAGGTCTGGAGTGTTTCTGAGCAACAGTTCTGATAAAGAATACTCTTTGCCTGTTTTTTTTTTTTTTTTTTTAATTGCGATCACCTAGAGCTATCCATTTTTAGATTTTCAGTCAGTCTGGGGCATTGTGTTTTCTATGATGCTGAACCTGAAGCACAGCCATTGTTAGTTCCCCCCCGCCATTTCATAAAGTTGCAAGAGATAAGAAATGGACGTTCAAAGTTGCAAGTGTTCCAATTTTGATTTTACTGCTTCTTTCTGTTTTCCTTGCAGAACAGTTAAAAATTTAAAGATGAATGTTTTGATGCCACTTGTTTAAACTGCTTTCAAATTTATTTTTGTCTGTGTTAGCAGTCATAGCCAGTTGATCAGCACTTCTGCCCTTTGCAATGTATTTCCTGCAGCATAAACCTGCAAATCTCCTGATAAATGTCCACAAAATTATGTTCATGTCCATTTCTGAGACTGTTTCTTCCCAGTTTGCTCTTTAGATTTTTCATTCAGTCTAGGCATTTGGGATGAAGTGGGAGGTGACCTTAGAAGATTAACTTCTGCAACTGGAAAAAACTCAGACACAATAGCTTGTATACATTATTTCAGCAGTTATGCCAAGTAAATAGTGTCTATATTCACAACTTACCGGCCTAGGCAAGGACAGATTTGCTCCATACCAATGATAAAGTGCTCTCCAAACTGGTTCTGGTACCATTATGTAGTCCTTTCCTTCAATCAGCTGTGGAGACCGCTTTAATCTTCCACCCTCCATTGTTAATGATGCAGCCTTTAAACAAAAAGGGATTTTGTTAAATCTCAAATGCAGAAAATAGTATCCAGCTGCAACAATTTTAGTTCATGAATACAAAACATGTTTTGATTATTAAAATACTTCTAAGTGGCAATTAGAAACTGCTTTTCATAGTGAAAGATGGTATTTAAATGTAACAATGATTAATGCTTGAGTTTTACTATTTACTATTTCTCTGAAAGGTTGTCAAATACAAAATTCCTATTATGTTTCTTCTGTGTCACCTACTCTGACAATTTTGGATACTGCACAGAAAAACCCTACTCATCATTGATGGTACTGGTCTGTGTTTTATGTTTTGTTTCACAGGAATACTGGAGAAACTATCAGTTTGGTGTTATTATGTAGCCAGCTTTCTGTTTTTCATGCAATAGCAGTATGCTATTATATTTAGATTGAAAACATGCTAAAGAAATTAATTATAAAAATATTTTATAAGTAATATTGGAAGTTGTGTTTCCACAGAAGCATTTTCCCTTTTGTAAGTTTTGTGAAGCTATTTAAGAACACTCTGAATGTTCCTCTTCTTACCAAATACTCAAGAATAGCCCCATTAGTAGAACATAATTTTTTCTTTCTTAAAATAAGAGTAAAATCTGAACTTTGATATATGTCAAAGCAATGTTAATCTAGACTTCAGCCACTAGCTGAAACCAACAGCAAGTAAAAAATTATGATAAAAGAATGGTTAAAACATACTTTTCCTGTATTCACATGAGTCAGTTACATTTACCTTCACTGGTTCTTGTGTTACCAGGGGTTGATTATCAATAGCTCCTGGTTTCTGAGGATTAAGTTGTAGGAAACTATTCCCATTGTTTCCAAGCAAACACTGGTTATTATTGTCCGAACTATTATGCTGCCTAGCAAAACATGCATCAGTCCCTGGTGTGCCAGAGTAAAGAGTATCTGGAACAAAACAACAGAAAAAATTCTGTTTTATTTTGAGTCCATAAAATATTAGTGAATCAGTCAAAAAAAAAAAAAAGAAAAAAAAGAAAAGAAAAGGCTAAAACAGTTTAAGATCATTGAAGATGTTTCCAATCCTTAATGCATCAGTAAAACATGCAACTATTCCAAATTACAGAGTAACACATATATTTGCATTCTCAGAAAAAATGAAGAAGTGGATATGAGAGACCTATATACTAAAGCAGATGCTTACACAAATACTGGTTTGAACACAGCATAACTAGGCTTGTATATGCAAATATGTTTGGCATACACTTGTCTGAGTGTCTGAATATCACCAAATCAAATCCTTGAAAATTTTATACACAAACACAAAAATATATGCAATAATGCCTTATTTGTACTTTGTCCTCCTTGAAAAGGCAAAATATTTCTGTTCATATAGAACCTCATTTGGTTAAACAGAACACTAGATTCAAATCTCAGGTTTAAAAAAATCTGTAATCTAAAACTTGCTTCCCTTCTGGCCCTTCCCCTAACCTTCCACCCCACCCCCAAAAAGGATCATCGTAATTTATCTGTTCTAAAAACAAGGATACAATTGTAACATACAGATTTTAAAATACCAGACTTAATACTCAGCTGTCTTACAAGGGAAAAAAGAAAACCCCAAACTCCAATTCTCACAAGAACTGACTAAAAATCAACCCTAAAATCTCTTGTCCTTTCACAAAGATGGCTCCTAGAATCTGCACAAGCTCACTTGCATCACACACATTGTAAAACTGAACATATGTTTCTCCTAAATCTTTTTCTGCTTCTTTCCTTTCTGCAGTATCTGAGATCAGCTCATTGAGGACATAGTACAATACCAACTAACAATGAGCTAGGAAGAATGTAGTGAGAAGGGAAAAAAAAACCCACTCAGAAAACAATGATAAAAGCTATCTTGAAACAATCCCGGAAACAAATCATAGCATAAAAGGTGAACTAGTTTGTTTAAATGAGACCCTTCTGGTTTATCCACCACAGCCTAAGTGACAAAAATCCATATGTAGGCCACTTCTGCAACTTAAACTTCATTATCTTTAGTCTGGAGGAATTCATGCAGTATCTTGTTTTCTCAAATCTGTTCCACATTAAACCTCCAAGGAAATAAGATTTTATGCTTACTGCTGCTAGTAGTCTCTGAGGCTTCTGATGCAGTAGAAATATTATCTGAAAACTTTTCTTCTGTGGCACTGCAGTAATTAAGACCTCCCATTTTGTCTTCTCCCTGTTCTGAAGTACTGGCTGCAGCAGCTATGAGTGAATTCTTACCTCCACTCAAGACAGATGAAGGCTCTATCACAACAGGGTTTGCATCCTAAAATTGGTATAGTTATAAATTAGTTATAAATCAAACATATTTAACATCAGCCAAACCAATCACCAGAATTCACAGCTATGTTGCCACTTTCACATATCACAATGTGATTTGTAGAAAAATATATTTTCCACATCTACTTATTAAGAATCTGCAGAAACAAATCAGCCAAGATTCTTAAACCCGTGGAATAAACTCTTACACACAATATAAAAATTGTGAAATACCAGAATTTTTG
Source organism: Apteryx rowi (assembly GCF_003343035.1). Classification (NCBI taxonomy): domain Eukaryota; kingdom Metazoa; phylum Chordata; class Aves; order Apterygiformes; family Apterygidae; genus Apteryx; species Apteryx rowi. The sequence goes on along the minus strand of NW_020449686.1, from coordinate 549,977 downwards.
CTCTGTCTAGATACCTAAAAAAGGCAACCATTTTAAACAGCTATAATTGCAGACTTGAAACATTTGAAGAATTGTCCTTGAATTCCACATGGTTAAACGAGAATAGCATGTGCAATAACAGAAACCATTCTTCCCTCAAATCTGCAACATTTTAGTCTTCCCTAACTTTGTTTTCATCAGCCACAGAAACAATTTAATATCAGAAGAGGCTGAGAAAAAGAAACTGATGAAAAGGTGACAGCTTAATGAAATTATAGTGAAAAGCTCTCTGTGTGACAATGATTCAACAAAACAATTATTTTTCACTAAGAGACAGAAGATACTTAATTTCAAGCATTACTGGTTAAGCAGTCATTTGCTCTCCACTCTTTTTCCATGAACACATTCCCAAATACAAAAAAATCACTTATTCAGTATACATTACCATTATACTTACATATTTGACGTATTCCTTCCACTGGTGCCACCATGGCATTGCAATAAGAAACCAGTTGTGCCCTGGCTGAAGGCCATATCTGCTTTCCCTTTCTAACCAGCCTCTACACAGAGAATGAACACCATGATTTAAGTGTTAGTTGTATCATGCAAACTACAAATCCCTCTTTTGAAAATAATGGAAGGCGCTTTTGAAACCCATATAAGTTACAGAGCAAAACACACACCTAATAATCTGTCCTTCCTCTTCTGGAGTGGCAGGTCGTAGCCCCAGAACTATATGACACACCTGGAAAAAGAAAGGTAATTCTTATTATAAATGTTGCCACTATGAAAACAAGCATTAGGCAAACAAGAGGAAAAAATCAGTTTTAATGGCACTTTTCAGAAAATTCTTTTTAACTATGTAGCAAGATTACTAAATCAAACAAAGCACTAAACAAGAAATATTTTAAAGCTACCAGATTCACAACCTGCTCCCACTGTTTAGACAAAGATACCAAGAATGCCAAAAGGCCCAAGACAAATCACAGTGAATACAAAATGAATTTTCATTACTTTCACGTCTTAAGAAAAGCACACAGTATGAAAGACCACAATAACTGAAACAGATTTGATGTGCAAAAGGCAAGCCAACTATATGTACTTGGGGGAGAGGAAAGGCAGAACGTGGAGAATGCAAGCCGCTGGAAGAGGATAAGCTAAATGTTAAAAGAAAGAAGGGAGGGAAGGGGAAAAACGGGGAAATCAAGAACACTGAAGAGAAGTGGTTGTATAAAGGCCTGAAAAGGGAAACAGCATGTGGAGAGACTGAAGGGGAAGTTTAAATGAGTCCAACCAACCAGTCACCAGGGAAACTGCTCTCAAAACCATAGAAAGCTTTTTGAAAGTCAAAAGGTCCCTCGACTTTTTTTTTTCTTCTTCTCAATGCAGAAGAAAAAGGCACCGTCTCCTAGACAGCTGCCCAAGCTGGGTGGGGCTCTGTTCTGAGCACAGGGCGGCAGTCCCAGAGGGCTCTTATTTCGCTCCTTTCTATCTAGAGAAAACTGTCATGCCCTTGGCTGCAGTCGAGTCTCTAGCGAGGTTCTCTCAGCACATGCCGCAGGCACCCGGCACGCGGTATGGAGCGATGAGCAGAGGGAAGCAGACCCTACGGGTGTCTTTGTTTTCCGTGTAGGGAGGAGGGTCAGCTGTCTCAGCTCCAAGACAGTTTTCAGATTGGTTGCTCCCCATAACATGATTTATAGTCTTTTCCTTATGTCTTTTTTGAGGCTATCAATTTGCATCTCAGCTGGAGATTTCTAATGACTGGTGAGATATCTTATTTAAATTTATATTACAGTGTGAGACCATTCCACAATCTGAATAAAACAAAGGCCGTTAGCTGCTGGAAGCAACAAATTTTCCAGCACACACAACACAGCTGGCTGTGATGTTTCTTTTTAGACTGATGTTACCTTGTACTGGTATTAGCTTCTTCAGATAAACTGCCCCGGCTGCAACCAAACCAATTTGTTGAAAAGCTTTCCAATGTGCTTTACTAACACTACTTAGCCTTTCTGTCTGCAGAAGAGACAGAGAATCTCATGACAGTTCAAATAAATTCCCAGACAAATCAATGGCAGACTTTGTCCTGTGCCAGTATGCTGCTGAGTCTGCAGCATGAGACAAGGGTGCCTCATAAGGTAAAGATACCAAAGGAAATTAAAAACAAAAATCTAAAATGAAAATGCATCAACTCTGTCAGGAGAAAAAATATTGCAGAGGAGACCTCCAACAAGCAATGTGGAACAACTGCAACTAATCATCATTAAGGCAAATTTATCAAATGTTCATTTGTTCTACCCCCAATATGCATAGATATTTGTTAGTTAATCAACATTAAGTTATGACAGGATGTTTGACAATAGACAGTGCAATGATAAAGACAGCCTTTCTTAAGAAGGTTACAAAAGATGAGCAAAAACTGATGCAATTAGTGATAAAAATTATAGAACTTTCTGATTTTATTCTCTTCAACGGTAGTATAGCTGATCGCCTTAGAATACTCTCGCTCAGTCTACCTGAAGTTTTAGGAAAAGTATAGTTCAGAATACAGTCTGAAAAGTAGTCTAGAATTATTACCAGGAGAATGAGTAGTATACTATTCAGGTAGGCTCTGGCAATAATCATTTACTGTTTCTTGAAATACCACACAGCCTCTTTCAGAAGAAATATTTTCCTGCTAAAACCTGCCTCTGTAACTGATTAAGCTTCACTGATAAGATGAGAGCGGAGCCCACTGGTTCTTCCCCACCCTCACTGAAAAACTGAGACTGTCACAGAGGGCTGGAGGTGAATACTAAATTAGACCAAGTCTTCAAGACTCCATTAGGATTATTACTATTTATACTGAAGGTACCAAGTTCTATGGAAAACTGGTAAGGAAAAAATTACAATGAATCAAAATACTCTTAGAGGTTTACTTTCTACACAAAGTGAGCCAAGCACTAAAAAGACTGTTTTAAGGATTTTTAAAAATCCAATTCGAGCTCAATTAAAAAAGAAAAAAAATCCAGCGCACACTAGTCCCCAGTTTCTGCAACATGATAGTGAAATGATATCATAGCTTTCAAGAATTGCTCCAATAAGAAAGCAATGAAAGGCTCCTTAGACAGCCTTTACAGAAAACATAAAGGGAAAGCGGTAAAGTGTTAGCAATACCTTTCCTTATTCCTGTGTCACTTTCTTTGCACAGATTTGGAAGAACAACCTTTTAAGGAACACAGTCTTTTTCTAATGGAAAATATAACTGCTGATACACTTGAAATTTTCTTTCATTTTATAAACATTACACTACATTCATTTTAACAGATTATGCTTTAGGCATCTCCATACACTGAAAAGAATAACAATCAAACAGAGAATCATTTAGTCAAGGTAATGCACACTCGCAAAAACACATAGTTTATTGCAACAGACAAAACTAACCATGTTGGCACAAATACTGATGCTGTACTTCAAGGCCAGATGAGTTAATTACCATAATTTTCAAGTTTAAATTTTCTCTAAATATACCTGAAAAAGTAGATTTAAAAATTCATTGGCAAGAGCACTCTTCACACTCCATATCTGGTAGTCTTCCAGAGTTAGATGTCCAATCTTAAAGGGTGGGCAAGAAAGGGAAAAGAAAAAAAAGCATCAAACCGTTATCCTATTTCTATTAAAAAGCTATTTAAATGTGTCAAAAAATTAACATCTACCACACTTATAACAAAGCTTGATCCAATGAAAGAAGAAAAATCCAGATATGCTAGTTTTAGCATAACACACGCAACCTAAAGAACCAAAAATCTTTGAGAGTACACAGGACAAACTATGCACAGCACATAATCTTCGCTCCTAGTCTACATCATTCAGATTTAGTTACTCACGCTCAATTGCTGTCATACTTTCTCAGACTACGAAACCTGCAGAAGCAGCATGCGACTGATTGCTCAGGGCAATCATTTTGTAGGAAACAAAACTACTCTAAAACTTTGTTCTTCCAAATAAGCTCTGAACATACAGATACTTGTACCCCTACAGAAACCCACCATCATCCCTGTGTGTTGGGAAATCAACAAATCCCAAGGCATCAGCTCCTTATGGTCTTAACTTACAACACAAGTGTTATGAATTCTGGTCATTGCAAAGTTATGGTAGCATAACTGACCACTGTCAGAATACCTGCTGACTTCCAAAAATGCAGTAATATGATCAATTTAATATTGTGATAACATAATATAATCCATAACCATTTTTACAGCAGTAGTGGTTACTCTGCCCCTTCTCACAGGCTGTTTTCTCCAGAGTTCACAGGTCAAATGAGCTAACATGGGAATAGAGGTTTAGTAACTCACGTAATAACTGCATCAATAGCTCTTTCGAGCACTACATTCAGGACTCACTGAGAAAGATATTCTGCAAACTCTGGTCTCTTCTGTTTTAACTCCTTGTGGAAATGAGACTGCTATATGCTTACTTATACACTACTCTTATTAAACTAACAAACAGGAAAAACCTTGAAGGATGAAGAAAGAGCTTACTAAAACCGTATTTTCTATTGCTTTGGTAATGAAAGAGCTCTAATAAAATATTTGCCTGCCACTTTGCTGGAATACAAGCAGGCAAGGCGACTATTCAAAGGAGTAATTAAGCACTTCTAGCCATTCTTTACAGTTTTTCTTAAATAATTTATAGTTTCCAGACACTCTTCCTCTTATAATTTGTGAAGCAATGGATTAAATAACGGAAACAACTTCCCATATATTATGTGCAGATGGTGGTGCCTATCTCAAAAAAATAAGAACATAATTATAGATTTATACAAAACTAACTATAAAGCACAATATAAACTATCAAGATGTGTTACTTTGTATGTCTGTCAGGACAGTCAAGATGGATTGCTCCATACTTTCACAGATGCTTAGCACTAAGACCATACTGTGGTATATAGTTCACTGTGTGTACATAAAATTATCCACAAACAACATAGCTTGATAATGATAATGTGTAAGTTACTACTGAATTAATACAGTCCTGTTCTAAGATAGGAAGATAATATGTATTCTTATATAGCATAAAATAAGATACACTAGCACAATATCCCTTTTTTAAGATTATTTTTAACATGAAATAAAAAAAGTTTCTTCAGAAAAAGTCAAGCATCAGACTAAAAAGTGGTATTAATTATGCATAGTAAGGCCTAGTAAACAGCATATGGTTCAAATCTATTTCATCTGGTTATATATTTTTGGTTTAGTTTCATATATAAAAATGGCTTATAAAATTCAAACACATTCTTTTTCTAAAAGAACAATGTGGAAAATTTTAATGAAAAACTGACGTTAATTGAAAGAGATTCTTTTATTGACACATCTCTACTCTAAGGAAATGGCAAGCTTTTACCTCTTTCTTGAATTAAACTAAATATACTAAGACATAAAAACGACAAGAAAAGAACAGTGAATTCTTACCTTTGTGGTATCGTGCATATTCAAAATATCTTCTACAATTTCGGACAAATCCATGTCCAATTCCTTGACAAACACAAGGATCAGGAAACAGAATTAAATGCTTAAGGCACACTCCAGAGCTATATGTGTTCAGAATAAAAAAAAATAAACTGCAAGAAATGTTGACGACACACTACAGCACTATACACTATAAAATTCGCAACTGAGTGCTTCTGGGCAGTTATATTTTTGTACCCAAGGTTTCTTTATATCACACAGAACAGCAAACATTATAGCCAAATAATTCTACTTTGATTAATGGTAGTGCTAAGTTATGAAAGGTCAGTCACATTACACCCAGTTAAAACTACTCAGTTATGATAGCTCAAAGAAGTGTGTATTTCACTGAAACCACCTTCAAGCAACCTTCACATCTGAAACAAAAAAAAGTCAATTTCTAATTTCATCATTTCAAAGGATGACTTTAGGAAACAAGAGCAAATGACTAAAAAGCCAGATATGACTTACAGGTATTTTATCAGTACGGTTATCTTTCCAGACTTCTAAAAGTGCAACCACCATTTCTTTAAGTTCAGTGCGAGACAACACACCATCCCGGTCAATGTCAAAAACCTTGAAGCAAACTGAGAAAAAAGAATATTGCTTTTGTACGTTAGTACTACTCAATGACTATTTTTTAATTTTTTCTTGCAGAAAGTCAGTCTACAGAGTCACAAGAACATGATTTAGTGCTGACAGTTTTGATGAGGCCGGATGCATGTATGGTAGTGAGGAAATGGAGCAGCTGTGTTTAATAAACTGAAATCTATATTCCTGCAATTTTGTGCTGTGTTTTCTGATGTGACCTAGCAAGGAACATATGTGCATCCAGAAATTTCCAGCGAATGGTAGCATTTAAGTTGCAGTAATACATAGCTGGAAGAGCACAGAACGAAGGTATTTCAAAACGCAGGAACCTTGCAGGGAACCAGCTGAAAAATGGGCAGTAAACAAGACAGAACGCACTATTTACCGCAAGACAGTCAAGTAGATTTGCTTTGTATTATACATAATGAACAGACAAATGTTTGCACCTTCCACTTTGTGTATTGACATACACACCTCTGCATCATGATGAGTTAAAACTGCAAGAAAACTTCTGAAATAATAAGCTTTTTCCAAAACTTTATTATTTACATAAAGTCATGGATAAAAATATACTGAATTAGGCTTAATCATGTTTTATAAAAGAAAACCTTCATATTTCAACTAGCTTCAACTTCTTAGGTCTGTCATCTCCCAGATACACACTTATTCTGTGGCAAAGATTTCTAAAATGTGGAAACAACTAAACTTAATTGCTCAAACTGAAGAAGTTTTTTAAAACTAATAGTTAATATTTTGCACACTTACATTTTTGCCTTTCTGCCAAGGGTCCCCTGCAACATGCTGAGAGCCCACACGAAATTTCTTTAAAATCTATGTGATTGTCCCGATTTTCATCAAAGGCATTAAACAAACCTGCAAACCACAAGCATCTCCTGTTACGAAGCCTGGCCAAATAGTTGACAATAATACTTAACATTTATATGAAGTGTTGGTTTACTTTTTCAAGGACAGGTACAAACTCATGATTATAACTAATCCCTGATAAGTGTAATAAAGATAATGAAGCACTAATAAGAGCATTTTATAGAAAAAAAATGCAAGAATTCTGAACAACAGCCCCATTCTCATGCCTTCCTTGTATTGACTGATTCATAGTAATGTGCATCTAAACCAGCATGGTTAGGACAAGCATTTTCCTAAGAGCTAAAGGACCAGAAGAGTAAAGGTACTCAGATGCCAAGATGGCTTTTCCAAAGTGCCTTGATACAGACTCCTAGGAAAATCATTGAGTACCTTTGCAAATTTGGCCCTAAGGGAGTTAGAAGTTTCAGTCACACTGGCATAAGAGTTTTATTCATTCAGCACATATAACACTTGCTATAGCATGAGGTATTTTTTAGCATCAATAACCCAGTTGCTCTATCCATAGGAGACACAGACCATGAGCATAAACCATTCAAGTTTCCCCACAGCAGTTGCATAAATTTGTATTACTAAGTAGATACAACACACTTATGAGCACACTTATGGGGATATATCCCAAATTGAACTTAGGTATAAATTCTGTTTTTCTAACAGTTTGCATCTGCTGCAGATGAACTACCCAGTTTCTACTTATGGTTGACACTTGTCAATAAAGTTGATAATTTGGTGAAAAAAATTGTCACTTTAGGACTGCAGATACACTACGGAAGTGGAATGTTAAGTCTCTAAATTGTGCAGTAAGTGACGATTAGACAATTACAACCTCCAGTTATTAACAGCCTGGCTTCAACTGGAAAGACCAACTTGGTTATTAATGCCTCTACACTGCAATACAGTAATCCTTCTGAACAGATCTTCCTTATTTTGTACTATTAAAGAAGACTGTTTCATTGACTGTATGATACAGCTTCTCACAAAATAAACTGTCATTTCACAGATGAAACTGGCATTTGTCACTTAAAAAAAATGTGCTTCTACTTTACCACATTCAGAGGCACAGCAGGTTATTTTGTCATATTACAAAATCTTAAGGAATCCAATGAAAAATGTCAAGAAACTACAGGGCAAAGTTATACAAAATATTTGCCCTATTTCCTGCCAAACTGGAAGAATGCAACAGGCAGAAGGATCGCTTCCTTTGCCATTCCCAGCAAATACAGATTCTCAGACACCTTCTGCATTTTCAAACATTTAAAACTCAGAGAAATTAATCTTAATTTAAGCTTAAAATAAATTTTAAAAGAAACAAGCCCAGTTTTAAAACTCTAAAGTTAATAATTTGGGAAACATCAGGTATTTAAGCCCACACCAACATCACTTTATCAAACATCTTATCAAAGTTCCATACCTTCACTCAGAGATGGATGAATAGGAGGGGAAACTAAGGGGGCAAATGTTTCTAAATCAAAACGTCCAGTTCTTGATTGAGCTTTTAGCAGCCAATATCGTTTTTCAAGATCAATGATGTCGGATTCTTCCACTGCATAATCAACAGAAATAAAAGAATTTGGTAATATCTAGACCATGTCAGAGCTCAGCACTAAATAAAAATGCAGCATTATTTCTTCACAAAGGGGAATGGTGGTAAAATTTTATGTTTGATTCCTGCACGTACAAATTAAGGAAAAAAAAAGAGAGAGAGAGAGAGAGAGAGAGAGAGAGAGAGAACTGGGGAGAAATAAAGTTATAATTTTACTTTCTTTACCCACAGAATCATCTCAACTGTTCGATATCTAGGAGCATAAAATCAATAGTATGTAAGCATAAGTGTCTAGAAGTACCACACAAATGAACTTTGCTCACTGCTAAAGGCTCCAGCTGTCTCTTCCAAGAAGCTTATTTCTTCCTGATAAATTGAACAGGCAGATTATATGTGCAATATCATATTTTCATAAGATATTCAGTATTTAAATTTTCTAGAAAGGACGCAAAGTAGCTTTTAAAAAAAATCCCCAAACTTTTGTGGAAAAAGAACAACTTAGAACTTGACTTCACTTGAAAAATTCATCTTTGAAATTTTTAGCCTACATACATAGTAATAAGGCTAAATTTTAACATGATATTTAGACACAGTATCTCAGCATTAGTTATTTCCATACATAAAATATTTAATTTCACTTTATTATTTATACTACAGATGCACCAAGAGACTCACAGTCAACTTTGAGGAGTGATTGTACCAACCTAGAAGGCACTTTATGCTGAGAAACTTATAATCTAGTTTAATGAAAGAAAAAGAAAGCAACGAGTAAAACAAGGTGCTAGGCAAAGGTAGAAGAAATAGCCACAAGAATTTGAGTTTTCTTTCAAACCACCATATACAAATGCCATTAAAAAAAATTTTTTTTTAAGGAGTCTTATATTTCTATCCTTGAAATTAAAACAAAAAATGGAAAAAATATTATTTCTACTCAACAGTATTTTTAACCTTTTCCATATGCAAGTGTGTCACAACACTGCTTTAGGATAGTGCAAGTTAATTGGTTCTCCAATAGATATGTAATGACAGAGCTGTCTATATTAAGAACCACTACGTGTGATCCCATTCCCAGATGGTTCTGAGCCTTTAAATCCATGCCAGCTTTCTAATAGGTTTAACTTGAGCTATTTGGCCTGGTTTAGTCTACAGAAACAATAATAATCCTGTAAAGCTTAAGAACAGAGGAGATAAAAAGACCACATGGAAAATGAAATTTTATTGATTTTTTTTCTATTTTTCTCATTGACAGTAGTAATTAAATCAGAGTAATAACTTAGGTAACTTACAATTAGCACGACCTGGCTGTAACACCTCAGCAGGCATGCAATATAATGCACTGCAAACTACACTATGCCTTGCCCACATCAGCGCAAAGTCTGGAAAAATTATAACAAAATGTTAAAATCTGAAATGGGGGTGGAAGAGTATGCAGGGTTTGCATCTCCCTGTAAAGTACTTTTCAGATGGTCTGAAGAGAAAATTAACACCAGTGGAAATGTCCTTTTCCTCTGTGCATTTGGCACAATCACTTGACAGACCATATACCAACATGTAGAACACCCCACCAACGCCACGCTTTTAGGGACATGTTAATCCAGTCTAAGTTCAGGCTGCTCCGGACGCCTACCCTTCCCTTAACTCCAGGCGTAAGCGGCAGCATGCTCCCTTGCACTAATATCAGCTACTGGGATGAGGTGGTAAATTAGACAGGGAGCTGATCCAGCCGAAAAATGAGCCGGATTTCCTTTCTTCTCTCCCCCTCCTGAAAAAGTACTTTCAAGCTGGATAATTCCCCTATCTGGCTTACATCTCCTAGCTCTTGATTTTGTAGTAATACATATGAAAGCAATAATCTAAACATATAAAAGAAGGTTATTCCACTAGGAATCAAGAAGGAGAAACAGAATATATATTCCTTTGAAGATCAGCGCGCAGCAGTAACATAGATGCCAAAGAATGTGCCGCAGATGCAAGCGGTTTCATGAGCCTAAGTAGAATGGTCAAGGGAGACCGAAGAGAGTACTGTATCTGGTGTGTTCTCAGACATATGGGCATGTCATGACAACTTAATGACACACACGTCCCACAGTGGCAAGAATATCAACAGATGAGAAAAACTGCCAGATAAAATACACTTTCCCTCAATCTTGTTTTGTCTACAGATATCAGGGTGCTACAGCACTGATAACAAGGAGCTCTCAAGATACCACATTAGGACTAGACTTCCAGCATTCTGCAAGAGATGCAAAAAAAAAATATTCAGAGTTTCAAGACCAGAAATAATCAAAAACAACAACAAATCAAAGGTAAAAGCTACTTTGTGAGACAGAGTCCTAAGTACATGAAGAGATCTGTAAAACCATTACAGTATCTAAACAATTGCTTATAAAGGGCAAGTTTATACTCTTATTTTTAAAGAAAATTTGCATGCACATGTTATTGCTTTCATTAGCAAATACAAATACATTATGCTAACACTCTTGAAGATGAGCATGTAAATCAGTTTGTTTGCTTTTAAGCTACCTGTGTGACTACACATAGTTAAAATCAGGAAGTAAAAGAGTTAACAGGGCTGCTGCTTCATTCTTGAAATGATTCAATATTATAAGAATATTCAGAAAAGACGAGGAAGTTCACACTGTCTTTACTGAAGAGTAAACCTTAGGAGCAGACACTTGCTTCCTCTAGCAGGTGCTTTATCTTTAACAATTAAGAACTGAAAGGTGAATGGTCTCGCAAGATAAAATATTCTCAAATATCTATAGTATAAGCTAGTTCTACCCCACTTACTAATTGTATTTGACAGCTAGTATCTACAGAACTACCTTTATTGCTCTATCAATTTAATCTCAGAAAAGACAGGTTATCAGAAGGCATCTTATCTGCATTCCTGTCGAGCAGTGACTGAAATTACATGGTCATTAAAAAACAAAGCTTTTCCAAATCATCACATTCAAAAGAATAGCTGCTAAATATGAACATAAGTGCTACATTGATAACGTAGCCAGGGCAGGTCTAGTGTACCGATTACGCTCTCACAAGGAAAAGTCAAACATTTTAGAAAGTAGACTGACAAAGCAGTAAAGAACACTTTCTGTATTAATTAGACTCGAGCAACTTAAACTGAACACATTTTAAAAGTAACACTGTGACAGAAGAATACTTTTCATTCACGGTAACATGAATTGTAGTCCATTATAACAGTTTCATTTACATAAAATACACAAAGATTTACTGCATTATAGTACATGTGAATGTTTAACTCTGAAGCTGAAGAGCCAGCTGCTAGGCAATTCTGTTTCTCCAGAGTGATTTTTTGCATATAATCTTGCAAATCAATTTCAGTATATGTAGTGCATCAGATATTCCTCATTACATTTAAACGAAATGGAATCAAGTAATTTATGGCCTACATATTCCATTTCAGACACTCAGCTTAGGACCCACTGAGGATGTCAGCGATTCAAAATATGCACTGCACACAATTTCCTTACAATTGGCACATACAAACTGGAGCATCAAAAGAAAAAAAATCACCCTGAATTTCTAAAAACAGTGCACAGTATTCATAATCCATATTCCATAATGGCTCGACTGCCAGCACGTTTTCAGTAGTCTTCTGTAATTTATGATATATACACATATAACCATATTTGTTATTGAAGCTTAAATGAAGCATGATAAAAGCAGACCATACTTATCCAAACATACTAATGTGTATGAAAAAAGCCATCTTTTTATAAAGAGGTTTATCTAGATAAAGTATTTTACCTCTTCAAAGCATAAAATTTTTATTTTCCTAATACCTGTTCAAGTCACATCAGGAAGCGTGGACTTTTATTCAGTAGTGCAAATTCTGAATAACTTATGATTAAAAAAAATGTATTTTATAAATACAATATACTCCAAAGCATTGGAATAAACTGGTTTTCTAGGCCAAGTAAGCATTTATTTTCATCAATTGTATGTGATATGATCCTCTGAGATCACACTAAGATATTATCCATCTGTGAAGTCATGATTAATATTTATTTTTGTGCAAGTTTAGAGCATATACTAATAGTTTACTATCCTATGCTCTTCTTTCACTCCTCTCACCATTTGTCCACTAAAAACATGAAAAATTTTCAGATCTGTAAAATTTTAAAGAATAATATTTTATAGTTCAAGTTCTCTAAGAATAGCAGTTAGAGAAGTTTAATCAGATGAATAATAATGTCAAGTACACCTCAAGTTACAGTCTTCATATAGTAAAGGAAGAACAGTAAACAGAACATCTGCAGCAAGAATATGCACCTGAGAAACCGTAAATCTCCTAAAAATAAGTTTAGTTTAAAACCAGCTTCTACACTGATCAACTGCACATGATAAACACTAAAACAAACACCCTTCAATTTAATGCCATTTTCATGATATGTACTTCCTTCTTAAATGTTACATAGGTAGCAAGCCATGAATATTCTTCTTTCTTAGAAAAAAATCATAAAAATAGGGTCTTTTTCAGGCAATATTTATTACAATTCTGTATAACATCAGAATTAACTGCAGACTTCAACATATTTTAACAATTTAACGTTTACCCACCTAATGGCACAATTCTCTCTGGCTCACAACAGTAGAAGCATACCATATTCCCAACATTTTAACTGAAGCTCGGTTTGTTTTTCTGTTCCCCATGATATTCTCCAAGCAAATCCAGGTCCCAATCACATAAAGGGCTCTTCATCACCAAACGGCTGACTGAGAACCAGAAGACCCAACGACTGAACAACAGTATTTCTGAACACACACCGTTGTTAGTTGCTTTCAAACTAACTCGGAGAAGATTCTGGGACCTCAGCCATAGAGGGCTGCTTTACAAGATATCAAATAACCTGGGAACTAAGAGGATAACAAAGTGGCAAGATGCAGATTAAGCCACACTAGGGCATTTTCTTATTGGCCTAGCCTGCTGTAATACTATTTTTTTTTTTTCTTTTAAAACAGAACAGGGCACACACAGAAGTGACTATTACAACTTCTACCAAGACTGTGGGGCCTGCCAGCCACTACCATCTGGCTGTGTGCCTAGGAAAAGACAGTACATGCGTCTCAGTGCCTTAATAAGATGGGAACACATAAGAAAAAGATATGAAACACTAAGATGCACCTCAAAGCACAAGTGTTCACACACTTGGAAAAAAAAATAGCACACAACTAAATAAGTTAAAGTCACCTCTGTAAAAAAACAAACAACCCCCCCCCAAAAAAATAGATCTTACAGTATAGATACCAGAAGTATCTTTTAGTAGCCTTACAGACATCATTAAGAGATAGTGTTTCAAGGGGGGGTACCAAAACATAAGCATGCAAGCTACAGAACAGGAATCTACATCTAGACAGACTTTTAATATAAGCAACGTTAAGTGATCACCTCATTTTGCTTACCTTTCACAGACTCACAGCTTGATATTGAGATAAAACTCTACAGGTTTATAAACCCATCTTTGACAGGAGAGGTTACTTGCACAACACTGAGTTTCAATTTCATATATTATTGTTTCAAAAACGCACTCTTGCATTTCAGCCATATCTTCTGGTTATCCAGACCTCCCCTCATTTATTATGTTAAATTAGCAATAACCATATGTTCTAAAATACAGTCATTATACCCATTATACACCGTCTTACTGGATCTCAATAAGTAAGAGCCATTAGAAAAAGCAAGGGCATGTTGATTAATTTTTCTGATGACAGAAGAGAGGTTCTTTTTAATTCAAAGGGGAATTTGGATGCTGCTTAACAAGAACTCAGTGACACAAGAACTGGAGTAACAGCACAGAAGTACAAATTATACAGCCTGTCAGTTTGAAACCAATAACTTCTATAATAAATGGGAACCTTTCCCTGTTGAAAATGACTGAGAAGAACCTGAATATAAAAGCCCATCATGTGAAATACTGAGAAACACCAAAATGACCCGGCCATAAAAAAAGCAAACACCACCTACATTGCATCAGAAGAAATATTTCCAAGTGAAGGAAACCAGTGAGGTCTCACCTGGAAAACAGCAGCAACTTACTGCCTCACAGAGCAGAAACTGGAGGACACAGAAAACGACTCTGATGAATAATAAAGGGAGATGAAGCACCCCGTCTGAAACAAAGCCTTGAACTGGGCTCATTTTACTTTAACAAAAAGGCCAAGAGGAAATATAACAATCTTCTGCCTTTATACTGAAGGGTAAAAGGGAAGGAGAACAGGGACTCTCTGAGATCAAGGAAAATATTGACAGAAAAGAAAGATATACACTGCCCACAGATACATGTAGAAGATTTACTGGAATAGCTTCCCAGTAATATCAACTGGAAAAAAAATAAGCCTCGTATCGTATGGAAGGAATACTAGTCGCTCACTGGGTCTGCACTCAAGGAGGCAGGAGACCTCCATGTCTCTCTCCTGTTCCTATGTGACTGTCTGCTAAATTAAGCAGCAGAAAGCCGTACTCTGCGGGCAGAATGACCTCAGTTCTATTCCTGTAATTAAAAGAGTCCTAAGCAGCCACGGCATGCAACAAAACGACATCCCCCAGTGGCCAAGAATTGTTGTATTACTGAAGTACTACGCTTGGACTTGGGTACCAGAGGAGATTAGATGTTTAGTTTGTAATTATTAAGGATATGTACTGATTTGGGGGAATATTGTCCTACCGAGAATTTTAGTGTTAGTCAATCTCTGACAGGACTTACCTTTGATTTAAATGTTTCACTACATTTCTATTCAAGGTGACAATAAAAGAAATAAAACCAAGAACACCCAGTCATACTACAAAACTGAGAAAATCCAAGCTAGTGCTACTGGGTCATTATGCAGGTGGAGGAAGAGACTCATATCCCTCAAACTGTTTTGGGGGAAATATACCAAAGGTCCAAGAAAAACTTAAGTTATTTTGCTAGCTTTCAAATGAAATGATTCATATTCATGATTTAAGTGAAATGGAAAAAAATTTGATTAAAAGCAGCAAGTATGAGCAACTTCCTGTAACTTCAAAATTTAATTTCTAATTATGTGTTGAGAAACATAATTAAAGTCATCTGCATTCTGAAACAAATGTTATTTACAAGTGAAAAATTAGAATTCCTTTGTTTTCCTGATATCTCGCCTCATTAGGCAAATTTAAATGGAGTCACTGATGCTTTGCAATAAAGTGTTTGCTGTCTGTTTTTAAACCAATGTTAATAACTTTCACTATTTTTATCACGGCAATTTTTCTAGTCTCTGACATATTGTTCAGGACATTTAATGGCAAGCACACGATGAGAGGCAGCAGGGCCAGCAGAACGGTTTGCCGCTTGAGCCAACTGATGTCCCAAGAGAGGGCGCAGCGGCCCAATTCCAGCATCCAGGTGATAAATTTGCAAACTGCATTAGGAAGTCTTACAAATTAATTTTCATTTCACACTAGAATAGATTTAAAAACCTTCAGTCTTTCAGTATACTCTAATAATGTTCATGTAGGTTTACTAAACATTACTGCACTCATTCGTTCTCCCAGAAGACAACTATTATCCTAGTTAGAAGCATCGCAAACAAGCCTCTGTTTAGTGAAAAGGAACTGTCATAACAGCCCTTACGGCTTTCTATGATCAGCTGTGGTAAGAATACTGCTATACTAAAATTTTTTATTATTTAGATTGACACACCTATATGTGTATATATATATATATATATATATATAAAAAAAATACATTATTAATTTTTTTTTACTTTCACATCTGATGTATGATATTCCTATACAGCCTCAAATTACATAATAGATGATCAGACACTTTATAAAAAAAGTATTTGTGAAGATTTGTGGGAAGCAGGTTAGTTCACCAGCACTCATCTTACTCTTAAATTCTGACCAGTTTTTCCATATTTGTCAGTTGAAAGACAATGAATTGCAGACATCATAACATAGGCAGTAAAACCACATTCTGTTTTTCTCATTGCTAGTTTTAACTGGAAAATAACAATTTAATTTTATCTTGAGGTCCAAACATACACCGTAAGCTCCAAATTTAGTTAATTATATGGAACCTGTGGACACTATACAGTTCAAAACATTCTACATGTTCAAAAAGACATGTAAACTATACAATTCTCTTGAATATAATGAACAGCTTGACCTTAGATC
Organism: Apteryx rowi; assembly: GCF_003343035.1. Lineage (NCBI taxonomy): Eukaryota > Metazoa > Chordata > Aves > Apterygiformes > Apterygidae > Apteryx > Apteryx rowi. Next base: position 533,335 of record NW_020449686.1, on the reverse strand, counting down.
TGACATGCACTTGAAGACTCAATAATCACTTCAAAGACTCTCAAATATCTTACTTAATTTTAGCTTCTTTTAATCCTAACAATTGAAAACTAATATTTCATTCAGTTCTATCTTCATTAAGCCAATCAGCCTATAACTTATAAAAATAAGTTGCAGGTAAAGAAACAGAGTATTACCAGTCACCAGAAAACATCAAATTTATCAGTGCTCTGACCTACTACATAGCAACACAAATGTTTTTTTTTTTTTCGGGACATAGAGTTTGTGTTGAAACACTCAGAGATACAAAATTCTACAAATGTATTTCATGAGGCTTTAAAAATCTTGCAACTTCCCCACCAGAACGTGTAGCTATACAAACCACTATACAAACACAAGTAAAAGAGCAGCCATGCACGTTTCCTAGAAAAGGAGGAAGAGTAGACATTTCCTCCTGTAATACAGTTTACAGTATCAGATGCAGCAATGCACAGAAGTGTTATGAAATTATTATAAACCAACTTGATCACAGAGAGACTAAAACCAAATACATGAAATTTACTTGTATTTCTAAACGTTAAAATATAAGAATTACGAAAATACAACTTTCTAAGAGGCAGAGTGAGCTGATTTCAAGGTTAATGTTTTCAACAAAGATGATTACCGTGCTGAGGTATGATCACTGAGCCTACCACAAAAATTTAAACACAGAGCGAGACAGTTACTTTGTAAGGTTGACAGTATATGCAAGAGCAATTAAGCAAGATTTGAGACTGTATAGTTGAATATCTCAAAGAGCTAACTGTAAGTTAAAGGGGACAATCGCCGTTAAATTGAAAACGGACACTACTGTTCCTGCAGAGGCATTCTCCGGCAAGGATTACAGGGCTGAAACGTTAACATAATGTCACCTTGACTTGTTGATAGGTCCCTGCAATCAAAGAGGCTCAAATGTAAACAGGGGTACTTGAGGCAATTTGATTTGACAGAGACTGCTGAAGTAACTAGAATTCTGTTAAGCCAAAGGCTGAAAAATTTGAGGAGAAAGTGAAAACACACACTCTACAAAATGAAAAGAAAAAAGCAAATAATTATACCACGGCAGAAACAAATGTAAGATGGACCCACTAAAACAAACTTTTCCAAGAACCGAAATAGATTGTCTGTCTTATTCTTTTCATTTTAACAGGCTTCTCTCTCACCCACTCAGTCATCTTAATTTTGTTTTTAATTAAAGCCCTTCAGTCAATGTCTCAAATTTTTGGTTCAGAAGTGAAAAAAACCCTTAGCCTGGTAAGCTGAAGAAAGGCTTTCTTCGTGACACAAGAAAGTAGGTGTGGGTGGGCTAAAGAAGAATATTGTCCTCTTTAGTCTAAAGACCGTTTTTTCCCTGAATTATTTAATTTGCACATCTGCAACACACAAGGGAAATAGCTGGGCCTGGCTGCAGATGGTAACAGTGACAGGCATATCAAAAAGAGAAAAAGTGAGAATGGTATTAAATACAAAGCATAAAATCCATTAAAAAAGTAGCTCTTTAAAATTTTAATTTTTTTATTATAAATCTCAGTTTCAGTATAAATAAACTTTTTGCAAAAAGCATAGCAAAAAATGTTCAGAAAAACTTCAATTTCAGAACATGAAGAAAAAACAAAGTAAGCTCTGAGGTAACATCCAGAGCCTGGAGTGAACCTTTCCTTGAATACCTAGGGCAAAGGACATTTGACAGGTTTGGAGGCATAGCACAGCTCAATCTGATGCAGCTTGAGAGATTTGTACCATGGTTGATGATGTAGAATTCAAAGAGAGGTTTTTTATTTTACCATTGCCCTTTCTCTGCTTTGTCTATTAGACTTCATAGTATTTAGTTGTTTTCTGTAACCTCAGTGTCTACTGCAGTCTCTCACGCAATGTAAATATATTACCTGTCTATAAACTTCTAATTTTATTATGCATTTTCATTTCAAATAATCACAACATGATTTTAATGCTTGTATTTAAAACTTAAAAAACACAAAACAAAAAAGCAATTAAAAAAACACACACAAGCCCCCCCCCCCACCTTTATTCAAGAACCCCACCCATCAGATTATATGCCATGCTCTCACCAAAAGAAGTCTATGACAGTGCATGGAGCAGAACCAGGTTCCTCAAATCACAGATATCTCAGTAGCAAACACCCTTTCTCTCCTAAGGATATGACAACCCCCAGGAGCTGACATTGTATGTATGGCCAACATTGTATTTGCATAGAAAGTGTATTTTATCAGCCCTTTATTCTTACATTTAACCTAAAAAACAGCTGCTCCTTCTTTTACATCAATATAGACATAAGAAAACACTTGTTCTTTTGAGATCATTTCTATATGCAAATTCTGAACAGGTTTCTGCTTAGTTAATTTAGTTGCCTGACTACATCACATGCTAGGAATATTGCTTATTTCACTACAGAAAACAAATTAAGAGGTAACGCTTATTTTTGAGAGAAGCATTATGTTCAAAACTGTGCCAACAGTTTTGAGATCTACTGTATCTAAGAGAGCAAATACAAAATCTGTATTAATGTTAAGTTCCTTCAAAGGAAGGTATTTATCAAAGAGGTTTTCTTTTTTTTTTTTAATTTACTTGGTAGCCAGCTTCTATAAGAAGCATTGTAATCTCACTACTGTTATCTCTTATAAATAATGACTCACTATGTCCTTGTACGTAACAATGTTTTACATGTCACAGCACAAAAAGCAGAGAACAAATTAGCATGGAAAAGAAATTTATCTTGCTGAGCAGAACTGTATGTATCTAATCAGAGTAGTGAGATTTAACGAACAACTACTGCAAGGCAACAGTTTAAGTTTGCGAACTCTGAAATGGTTTTAAAAAATATGCATAAAAAGAACCATCATTTACTTACAGTGTGTGACTCCAGCAAGGGTTTGATAGAAGGTCGGGGTATCACTATCATCAGTGAGTGTCACATACACACCTCCAGACAGCAGCCAACGAGAAAACGTGAAAGCATCTTTGTTGTGTAACAGCCAAATCCTGAACTTCTCGTAGTTTACCTTTTCACCCTATGAGAAAAGCAAGAAGTGAGCTGTTTTTCTCCCCTTTCTAAGTATCAGTAAACAGGAACCATACAGCTGTATGAACAAGAGGTGGGATAGTCTCCTATAAAAATAAGTACTAAAATGATTTTTGTGAGACCATGCTTGTTTTTTATCCTGAACGATAGCACAGGGAGGGAAATTAGACTCCTCTGAGTCTCTCTGCATTTCAACCACCTACTCAGTGTGGCCTTTGGAAAGTTATTTACTCTGAACCTCAGGTTAAGGGGATTATGAGAAAAATGGTCACTTACAACTCACAATAACAGGGGTTATTTTTTATGAATTTAAATTTATTATGACTGATGCTCTTATGTCCCAAACCAACGGTGCTATAAAATCATAAACATTCTGTTATATCTACGCAAGTGTACAAACACCTAATATAAAAATTCAGATTTGTGACTAATCATACTGTTAGTTATTCAATGAAGCAGCATGTAAAACTCTTCCCCTCTATCAACCATAAAACATTTTGAAGAGTATATGTCAACATGACGTTCACAGTATCTCCTAATTCAGTCTCTCTTGCTGGTTGTCTCACATGGAACTGTGTGTTCAGAAATACATAAAAATTCAGATTTCAGAGTTCAAATGCTGGAGAGGCTGTTTAAACCATTTAGTTGAATTTTTCTCAAGCTATGGCCATGAAACCATAGAGATCAACAAACTTATTTTTACAGGATCCACAAAACTAACTAAAATAAACCAAGACTATTGTTAATAGACAAACTCATTACAGAAGGGTCCTAATATCCATGGGAAATAAGCAAGGGTTGTAAACTATAAAAGATTTCAAGCCATTGACTGGTTAAACCTCCCTAATATCACAGACTATTAAACTTTACTGAATTACACCTTTACAAAATCCAGTAATTTGCTTTTGCCTATAGCCTATCTGAAACTGCCAATTGGAGAAAACTGAAAATCTGCTACTTCCTTTTCAGGTTGCTCAAATGGTTAATCACCATTGCTGTTAAAAACTTTGCTTCATATTCCAATTAAAATGGATTGTTTCAGGTTCCAGATCCTAGTTCTTTTTATGCTTTTCCCTAAGATTAGAGTATTCTAGTGTTATATTTTTCTCTGATAAATACATGCAGCTACTGTAATCAAGTCACTTTCTGAGCCTCCCCTTAATAATAAACAGAGGAAACTCTTTGTGCTTGTTGCTAGTTTTGCAACCCTGTGTCATTTGGGGGGAATATTCCCTACACCTTCCTGTATTACAACTGAGGTACAAAAGTTAACCTAAGCATGTCAGAAATAAACAGAACTATGATAGAAGATTGACCAAAAAAATGTCAGGAGGGAATATCCTTTCAGAATACCCAAACAGTTGCAAAAAACTCCATCTGCACTGCTACACATTTATTATGACACCAGAAGAGAAACATGGGGCGAAAGAAATGGAAAAATAAAAGGTCTGGTGTTTCTTTTCTGTGGGTCTTAGGTAATAAAATGTTTTACAAAGGTTCATCAGCAAGATTCAAATTGGCAAAATTCACCATCTCTTTATCTGTTTTCCTTTAAGTACATGCAAGCAAGCAATTTGCCAGTCCCCACCATTACTCGATAAAGTCATACAAATTAAATGAGAACACATTTTTTAATTTCTACTCTATTGTAAGATTTACACACATGATTCAGAAAAATTAAGGTGCCTTAAAAATGCCTTAGTAATGCCTTGGTAAACAACTCACCAAGCTGTGAAGGATCTGGAATTTTCACAGACCTGGTGAAATCAGCATAGCTCCAAGCAGTAAAGCCTCCAGACGTGGAAGCTGCAATCTGTAGCTAAATCTTTGTGTTACTTGTTATACTTCTGGTTTTGAAATCACTCTACATATATTCAGTAATATGCTATAAAATTTCCTCACATGAGATCACTGTCTTTCAAAATTTGTTAACATACTCAAACTGTAGAATTATCAGTTAATATCTAGAGGGATTTTGTTTTTAATGCTTTGGCACAAAGTAGTTTATTTTCCTCAGTTCACTCAATTATTTATTTAGAATAAAACATAAGTACTCAACCTAGCTGGGGGGTTGGGGGGTGGAAATCAACAAAATAAATCAGAATCAAAACAAAAACAATCAAAATGACAAGTTTTACCAGGAGGTAGCCTTCATCAAAAAACCACAGAGGAGAAAGACTCCCTAACCTTCCAAACAGAGAAGAAAGGTACAACTTATGAACATGATTCACTTGCCTCTCCGTTGTAAAACCTGAGGGTTGTGCTACTCGCTCATTTGCCTTTAATTAAATTGAACTCTATAGCAGAACACAGGGCAGACTAATCCACTGGATGCATGTGACAAAAAAATGGTAAAAATCCCCCAATACTTACAGTTACTAATCACAGACTTCCACGTGCTAATAATTCAAGGAAGTCAGGGTGGAGTCTACATTGGTATTTCACCTTCAGCTTAATCCGTATAAATCCACACTAGTCATGAGAGCAACAGTCCTACCCTGTTCCTCCCAGCACTGCTCTGATCCCTTCTCTTTGGCGATAGCAGTCACATTAGTGCAGCCATGTGACAAAACAGAACTGGCTGAAAAACAACCTAGAAGCTTAGGAGTTGCAGCAAAATGGGTTACTTTTCAGCCAGATCAGCTTCCCAGTCCAGTTCAGCAAGGAGTCACAGGAATGCTTGAGCCAGCACAAGGGTAGAGAAATGAATGACAGTGAGGAAAAGGGTAAGCCAACACTGGGACTTTGCAGGATTTGCAGGACTTAACCAATTACAGAAATACCACTACCAAATGAACAGAGAAGCTAAATGTAGCCCACAATGTAATTTTTCATTTCTATAGCAATTTAGATCAGACAGAAGATTATTTTTTTACTACCTGTTGCATTCTATCTTTCCTCCACTTTTTTCCACTGTTTTTTTGAAAATGGAGCAAGAATTGTGCCGTGTTTCTCTAAGATTCTCTGCTGCTCCAAGTGATTAGAGAAAGAAGGAAGATGAGAGACAGGAAGGCTTTGGACAGAGGGGAGAACCACACATTTTGAGCAAGCAATGTTTACAATCAAGCCACGATGGAACTTAAGCAACTACAGCAACACAGATATCACTAGTGAATTTGTTTCCTGTGTTTCAGAAACAAGAGGGAAACAAAGGCAGATATATTTTAAAGCTCGTATTTCTAGTTGAGTACATGCAATAATTCTGCAAGAAAGAATAAAAGTCCCTATAAACGTCATCCTTGAAATCATAACTCATCTGCCATATAGCAGGAAGGAAGGCCTTCCTACAGCAGCAACATAAAACTTTCTCACTATCCAGCAATGACTTAGTATGATTAACAGGCCAGCAAACTCTGCTGAGAGGGTTATTACACTATTTTCATTTTGAAAGAAAATCGATATAGAGCATTTTCTTGAAAAAGAAAATAGTATCAAGTCACACAGATACTTCTCTTCCTGCAACATCTTCATAAAGTATTTTTAAATTTCTTGGACAGTATGCAATTAACTTTTAGTGCATAATTCATCACGCCATACTGATGGGAAATTATAAATAGGAAACACTGAAGTGGGTCAGCTTCAGAAACTGGACGGCTGTAAACATGCGATTTGAGGTTACAGCCAAGAATGAAGAATGTAATCATTGCCTATGAAGCCATCATAATACCAGCACCAGAATAAATGAGTCTGCCTCAGCCAATGCTTTTTACATGTCTTCTAGCATAAAGTTATCTTCAACACAATACAGTAAAATTTAAGGTAATCAAGTACTCTGAAACCCACAACTGAAGCTTCTTCTCCTCAAACAGCTTTTCAGCGGAATGTGTAATGCCTACATTTTGCTGGTCTATACCCCTCTGACAACAAAGGACAGGAATTGAATCAAACAAACCTGACAATTCATCAGGATCACTATTGGCAAAGAAGCATCAGCGAATATTTAAATGTAACACAGCCCATTTTAGGGGAGGACTTCACTGAGCTTCAAAGATTACATCTCTCAACCAACCTAGAGCATAAATAAATATTGTAGCTCCTGTCAGGCACAATGAGACAAAAGTTACAGAGCTTTCGCTGTTGAATGCAACAAATCAGTGATGTAACTGGAAATAGCGATGTGTTCTCAAACTCAGACACTTGGCCCAACCATCTATTTAAAGACTATTACACTTATCACTAGCAGGTTCTGCTTGAATTTAAAAGTTATAGAGAGATGGCTTTCACACACAAAGTACAAAGTTTTACACATGAAACTTAAGATTCATTTGGTATGGGTTAAGAGACCGTGAGAGGAAAAAAAATATATTCACAATGGCAGTAGTCAAACATTTGAAGAGGTTGCCCAGAGAGGTTGTGAAATCTCCATCCTTGGAGTTATTCAAAATTTTACTGGGCAAGGCCCTGAGTACTCTGCTGCAGATGGGCCCGGCTGTTAGCAAGAGGTTGGATGGGAGACATCCAGAGGTCATTTCCAACCTTTTTATTTCAGAACTGTATTCCAAAACTCTTATTTTTTGAACAACAACTGCTGGTAGGCTTTCTTATAGCCAGTGAGCAGATTTTCTTTCCCCTCTCAGATCTGTGTTCAAGATTTCTTTCCTAATTGCAATAAAATGTCCACAATAAGCAATAAAATCCCATTAGCAATATTAATTTTTAAATATGATAACACGGTTAACCTTAGGAAATGATATCTTTCAAACTAGCATACTAAGTAAAGCAGTATGGAGAACACCTACATTTACATACAAAGTTGCTATACACATCAATGCAAATCACACGCGATATAAGATAAAAAACTCTAAACTTGTACTCTGTTTGAACAAGACCAATTTGCAGGCATAGGACAAAGGAAAACAAACTGCCCAAAGTAATAGTAATCTTCAATTTTTGTAAATGCAGAAGAATAAAACCTTTATGAAATACCTCAGAGAAACATTTCTTGAGTGATTCTGGGACTTTCCCATCAACCACATGCAGCATCTTCTCCATCTCTTCACGGACAACATAACTCCCAGATTCATTAGAAAAGAGACTGAAAATGTCTGAGGAAGAAGAGAAATGTTTAAACAACTACAGTAGCTACATTTTTCAGACATTAAGTTTAAACTGGCTGAAAAGGCCAAAAACTGTGCAATGACTAAAGCACTAGAAACCTTTAGATTCATTCAACTCCAGTACAGGTCAAAGTTTAGGCTGAGAAACATTTCTTTTTTCTTTTATCATTACCCACTAATCAAAAGGAAAGTAAATTCAGATTAACAAGATAACAAAACAACAGAAGTCAGTAGGCAGATGCTTTCATTCATTTTGAAAAAGATCAGTGCTGTCCTCCTTTCTCTGCCCATATGCAATGCTCAACAGTCTTTCTGTAGGATCTTAACATTTACGTTCATGATGAAATATCAAATATTCCACTTTGAGTATAGGAATCTACAATGTATTGAATTTCAAGATATATAGCTAACAATGCCCAAAAGTGATACTATATTGGCAACCATGCACGCTCTGGTTACATACAAAAACAGTTACTGAGTATATCACAATATAAGCTTGCTTCATGAAAATGTATTTTACACACTCTAGACTCTTGTTATGCTTGTAAGTTAAGTTACTTACATTTTGCTTTCTCTTCCTCTCTGCCTCTTGTAAGTAGAACTAATCCGACTATCAAGTTATTGAAGTGCAGCCCTTTGGATATTCCCCCAAATGAACAATAGATAACCTAGGAGAACAGAACAGGAAAGTTAGCAAGTCTTTAACCGGGAACAGACACGGAGAGAAGAGATGACAACACTGAAAGCAACAAGTTATACTGGGGTTTTATTTTACAATTGTTTTTTAGGTTTATTGTCTCACATTCAACTAAACATGCTTTTAATACTAAACTGTGTTACACTTGCATTCACTTTCCCAGTACCTATAAACCTAAACCAGTTTTTAGGATACACTAAAATTCAGGAGAGAAATTTCAGTCTTATTTGTTAAGAGGCAGATACTTTTCATAAATAGCAGTGAAAAAGAAATTTTTACAAATCCTCCATGAAGATAATTTCTTGTTCATTCACAGGTCCCATTTCATCATTTCCCCAGCAAGTTTCATTACTTGCTTATAATCCTGATATTTGTACCTTCAGATATGTAAGCATCCATGACAGAAAACATGCACACACAAGAGAACATGAAATAAATCACTAAGATAAGAAATATTATACACAAAGAATTCCCCGTTTTAGAATAAAATTAAAATATTTCTCTTGGGCACAGTTAGTAAACAGAAAACAATGCAACATAGTTCAATGAAGAGACTGATGCCTTAACTTGGAGGCAGAATAAAACAAAAGGTTGATCTTGTTTCATTCAGAGCAAGACATCACAGAAGGGCTCTGATTGTCTATTTTTTAACAGCACAAAACCTACCAATGTATTAGACTCCCTCATAAATAGCAGAATTAAGATCATAAACCTACTGGATATGTCCACTGAACACTTTAATCATTAAATTACCTTTGAAAAAACACAGGAATAATTCAAAACTAGATTAAAACAATCAAAACTATATTTATAACAGAGTTTTGTATGCCTCAGAAGAGAAAAGACTGCAGACACATACTGGAAGAACATGAAGCACCTACATTTGGGCTTACTTGCAGACTTCTGCGATTAACACACACAAGGAAATTAGCAATTCTGCAGTTTTGGTTTGGTTTTGTTTTCAGTACCTTCCAGCTTATTCCCCCCCATTCATTGCTAATTTAAACCACATATGAAAACAAGCATTCCTTTTTTTTATTCCTATTCTTATTTTCCTGTATGAAAACCAGTATTCATGTAGCAGGACTATGAATGAAATCAGGAAGCCAACTTGGATTCAAACTAACCATTTCTGTTACCAGGTTTCCCTAACCCAGTTCACTCAAAGTGGGTGACTTCAGGGTGGAAATAAGTAGCTCGGGTTAAACTAACTGTGCAACTAGTACAAAATAACTGATGCAAAATAAATGATATTTCAGTTGCAAAAGAACATTTAGATCCTACCATAATGATGTAGGACATTTTGCTTAATCAAGGGCAATCTTTTATCAATTTGGCCTCTCAAAGGAGTCAGACAGCAGAACATTACAATGAAGTGGAGTACAAAGGAAACCAATTCTCAACAGGCTGAAAGCCCTTTGCAAAATTAAAGTTCTATGTCTCCCAAACCAAGGCAGACAAAAGTACCACATCATTCACACAGGTCTATATGCCAGCAGGCTGTTTGCCAAAGACCTGACAGGCATCAATATTTGCTACTCTAACTGTAAGCCAAGAAATCTGTTAAGTACTTCAACAGAATTTGTGCCTTCTACACTGATAAAGCAAAATTTAAGTCTACATTTGTTACAAAAAATTTTATTTCTCTCAAAATAAACAGCTGAAGACTGGAAAGAAACTTCAGAGGAAATGAAATCTTCCTGCAGTATTAAAAACAACAACTTCTGAGGTCATCTTCTGACCACTATTTGTTATTAATAAGAGAAAGTTTCACTTTCTGAGTAATTTAATCTTTTACAAATATTTTATTATGAAATATTATTGTAAATCACAAAGTGATCACAGCCTGACACACTTCAGAAACTTCTGGTTCGTGATGGGACCATACTGACAGCAGTTAAAGGGAACCACTGTAAATAGGTGCAATAACACCATAGCGGGGCTTTTACGAGATGTCAGTAAGGTAAGTGACACAAGCAGAAAGATTCTGGGGCTAAAAGGCCCCTCTCCCTACACCCTCCAGTAACAGCAATGTCAGTGCTGCCACCAGAATTCTCAGTCTTACAGTACAAGTAAGGAAAGGGTGGAAGAGATGGCTGAATACCAGAGTCATGCGACTGAGTCATTAGCTCTTACTATCTCAGGTGCAGATTTCCATCTCAAGTAAAAACCAAGACAGGACTGGGAGTGAGCAAAGACAACTGTGGGCCTGTCAAGGGCACCGCAATGGATAGATCTGGCTAAGCCACATAGTATTGTAGTGGCAAAATCAAGAAAAGGAAACACCTGAGACAAAATAGCTACATTAACTACTGTAATTGCCCCTTATGCTTTGCTTATAAACAAGCTGTGGAAAATCTACCAGTGTTGCCATTCCATCAACAGGAAGCAGAGCAGCAGAATTCATTGCAGCATGTGTTCTACATCACCTTCAAAGGTGCCCATCAGGCAACAAGGCAGGAATGAATTCTAAAGTCTTGCTCACCTGAGTACCATCACAATTACTACCGGACATAACACTGAATCGGACAGATTCCTTGGAAACACTTACCTAGATACAGTTTTGTGTGTTACCTTAGGTCCGTCCTCTCCTGGTCTATCCAACAAGCTACCACTTTCATTACTATACATTTAGACTATTACAGGATATCTGAAGGCAAATAAATTTAAATTAGGCTTCTAATACAGAAGGATCTCATTCTAGGGAAGACATTATGTATAACCTGCGATTTCATTCTACTATACTTAAGACATAGCACTACCCAAATAGATTAACTTCCCACAGGACGTTCAGATCATCCTCTTCTATTACTTCAGTTTAATCCATTACAAATGCGGAGGGGCTAAATTAGTAGAACTAAATTTGTGCTCTGTTTGGACACAGTGATTGTATATGCTTCACAGACAATGTCATGGCAGAGATTTGATTTCCACGCTTTCTAATCATTCTGATTTCACAAGATGCCTTCAAGGCTACACTATGTATGTAAGTGATTTTCCTTCAGTCGTGAAAATAAGTAATTTAAACACTGGAATCATAACTGTTTTAAAAATACACAGTTAGCTCAGCTGGCCAGCTGAACACTACAGTTTCAGTCTTAATATAGCTACTTTTGAGCTAAAAAACACTAGGAGCACAAAATGGGACAGAATTCTTATATTTCACATTAATGTAACTTCTAAGACAAAAAAAGATACATGGGTGAATGAAGCAGTGAAATCATGTTTTCCTCATCACAACTTATAATAAAAGATGATCTTTTCTGACATGTTATCCTTCATGGATAACTAAAGAGTATAACCACATGTTTTCTTTTATATTTAAAAAATGGTGATTTGACTAAAATTATATAGTACATAGAGTTTGGAAAAAGAAGTCATCACAGGACTCAGTTTTTAATTAGCTGCACTGGTATAATTTTAGAATAATTTATGTTGATTTAAATAAGTCTTAATTTCCAGCAATGTAAATGAAGATGGCATTCTCTGTCTCTTCAGGCTTCCAGACTTCTTGACTAAGATTGTTTTTCCCCATAAACTCAAGAGCGGAACTGGTAAAAACAAATGTATAGCAATACTCAGCAATTCAATACAACTCCTAGCATTTAAGCTTAACCCATTGATGGAATTGAGACAAGGTGCCAGACTGTACTGGATGAGTTAAGTACAGACAATTTCTATTCTGCTGACTACCAATAAAAATGAAAACCTTCAGTGAAATTAAAAACAGACAGCTAGGAGCAGCAAATCACCATAACAAGATTTGGTAGAGCTTGTCGCAGAATCACAGAATGGTTGAGCTTGGAAGGGACCTCTGGAGATCATCTCGTCCAAACCCACTGCTCAAGCAGGGTCACCTGCCCTGCAGACTGCCCAGGACCCTGTCCAGACAGCTTCTGAATATCTCCAAGGATGGGGACTCCACAACCTCTCTGGGCAACCTGTTCCAGTGCTCAGTCACCCTCACAGGAAAAAAGTTTTTCCTTATGTTCAGATGGAACTTCCTGTGTTTCAGATTGTGTCCGTTGCCTCTCATCCTATCACTTAGCAGTGCTGAAAAGAGTCTGGCCCCATCCTCTTTACACCCTCCACCTTCTGTCCACCAAAAATTAAGCGTCTTCACTTCTTTTTACAAGAAGAATAGAAGCAAATCTTGTGTTTTATCCAAATTTACAATATTCAAGCTCACAGATATAGCTAATATACTGGCTAAATACAAATACTGGAAGTTCACCATAATTTGTACTAAAATTTTGAGATGCCAATGTTCCCAAATGGCGAGATCATATCAGAAAACAACCGTGATTCTTCCATTAATTTTACTTCACCAACTGGAAACTGAGAACTGAGAGTTAAAAGGGATAATCATCACCAAAGCTGTGTCCTTAAGCACAGATTTATTAAAACAGTAGGAGGTAACTGGTAGACAGTATTTGAAAACCCATAGTTTCTATTCCTGACCACAAAGTTTATATCATTCAAAGCATTAAGTTAATTCTAAGCACTGGAATAAAAGGGATACAAAAGTACAAATGAACTTAATGTAAAATTCTAGACATTTTAAATTATTTCAAACCAATCATATGTAGCGCAGGATACATTTTTGCTTTTATCGTAACGGCTACTAACAGTAAAAGCATCCAGATAACACATATAGAAATTAATACTGAAGTCATGTTTTAAGCTATGGGCAAATCATACACTTTCTTTTAATTTGATAGGTGCTAATATATATTGCAGTATCTCCTGTTAAGGGCTTGAAAAGCCACATAAATCAAACTGTCAACTATATTACAGAAGCAAGTAAGATTGTCGTCTTTGTTAACACTTGGGAGAAAAAAGAACAGAGAAAAGATTCAGCTTAGAAAAGGAACCTTCGACATTCACAGACAAAACAGCTATTCTCCATAGTAAGTCTTCAAACTACACAAGGAAATAATATCACTGGAATATATTTCACACTGTTAAACCTTTTGCATTGCATACTTCACTACTCACATTATCTAAATAAAACTGGAAGGCTTGTATGCTGCCTGTGAGGTCAGTAACACTGAAGATACCAGAAATAGAAGCTGCGATTAGAAGTGACATGGAGCAAAATATCATTTGAAAGGTCTGGCTAGTCTTATTCTTTCTCTAGCAACAGTATTTTAAATTCTTTCTCGAGTCAGAGGCAAGTTTATGAAAGAAAATATTTTTCTAAACATGAATGTATATATAAAATATAGTAATATGATCCTGCACACAATATTTATATCCATATAACATATTTCATTTCTGGATATTTTCCAGTTCATTTATACATTTACTATAAATAAAATTAGTTTTAAGAGCTTGTAAAGATTAATCTGTACTTTAGAAAACAAAGCAAAAGCCAACAGAATCTCAGAAAAAACATCAGCATGCATATCTGCACAGTAAATAAAGTCCTCTATTATAAGGGCTATATATAGTGTTAACCATTCCCAGCCTTTCACTTCCCTAAATCTACATCCGGATATTTAGGTGTACTTCAGAGTCATCTATCACCTATTACGTGGGTTTGAGCCAGTAGCTTAGTCAAGCACATGAGCGACAGCCCATATGCACGTCTGGCATATTATCCTCAGACAGAGGATGTACACTGTGATACTGCATGAAAAATGGAAAGAAATTAAATTAGCTGTGTACCTGAATAGGCATGTTTTTGTGTGCACATTTGTAGACATAGTTTATCAACTGCATATACATCCCCAGAAAAAAAACAAAAAAACATCAGTAAGTACATAGAGGTTACCTCAGCAACTTTTGGAGGAACTCCATCACCAAGGACTTCTCTGATGAAGCACTGTTGGGTCATATAATATGAGAGTCCACAAGTTCTCTTGAAAGCATCTTTCAGTCGCTTTAGCTCTATGTCTGTAACTGTGTTGGGGGGGGGGGGGGGGGGGGGGAGGAAGAGAGAGAGGTTTATTCAATAAAGACATAATAGCTCAAGGATACCTGAATCCTATACACCTTATTTTAACTTCACAATAAAAAGATTAGAAAAATTAAATGCCTGATTTCACTTAACTAGTGGAAAAATCTGACTATTGGAAAATGAGATCTAATAATCTAGTCTTCCAAAAAAAAAAAAAAAGAGAGAAGTCAAGTTAGCATCAAGGATTATAACAGTTCACTGCTCAGGTTTTCTCTGACTACAATAGAATATTATAAGGCCTGTTCCAAATTAAACACCATTATTGTCATGCAAAAGGAAAATAAGCTAGTTTTATGTTCAATTTTACATTGCGTGTAGGCCAGAGAAATGATCTGTAACCAACAGTGGTGAACATTTACTCAGAATAGCTCCAACAGAACGCTTCAAGCACTTTTCTCCAGCAAGCAGTCTATCTTGTTGTAGAAAAAAAATATTTAATCGCCACTTACAGGTTCTCAAGACAGTACAGTGAAGCATGAATTTAACAGGAATACTATAGCTAAATTTTGGACTAAATGTAATTCTTCACCTTTCTTGCACAGCCAAAAACTGATTACCAGCTACAGCCTTTTCAAACTTGTTTACAAATGTGTCCATGAAAAGTTGGAAGAAATCTCCTTTATGCCTGCCCTTGAGCTTCTTGAAAAGCCACCTCTACCTCATATCTTACAAGCATATAGAAACTTTCTAACAATGTACCCCAGAGGCTCGGAGCAAGGAAAGGAACTGCATTATCCCCACATGCATAAAGTATACATTCAAGTATCCCACCGAACAAAATCCAAGTGCTTTGTGAAAAGCAAGTTGCAGAGAATAACACACTATGTGCTGGATCACATTGTCAAAAGAGCTATTTACCATCCAGATGCTTAAAGAAATTATGCAGTACTTGAGAGTTATTTCACTGTATTTATAGTAAGACAATTCTCCTTCCCTTGAAACAAGAAGCCAGACAGAGAAAACACTGACATGCCCAGAAGCGTGTCAAACCGTCTGTCAGCCACACCAAAACAGGACACCTCAGAACGTCACGCAGCGCTCTCAGACTTTTACATGTCAATTCATTCATTCATCAGAAGAGAAAATGGTTCCTAAGAAAGAAATCAGGTTGAAACATTCCTAATTCTAATCCTAGTCAATGTTTACACAGACTAGTGACTTAACTTTACCACTCTGTAAAAATCAGACTTGGGCTGCGGGTTTTTTCTTCCCCAAATTTTATTATAGAAAAAAAGATTTCATGGATCTAAGAAATAAAACTAAAGCGTGACCTGTATTGCACTGGTGCTGTCAGTAAGTATGGATTTGGCAAAAGACATACCCAAGCTATTATCATCAAATATCTTGTTTTGATAAAATAAACAAAGTTCAATTATATGGCAGAAGAATGTTGGTATAATACAGTTACCTGGCATAGATGGTGTTTAAATGTCACCATTTCATATTAACCTCTGTACATAGACTCATTTCCTTTCTTCCTGCCTTTAAATGTGATGCTTTAACAAAAGCTAGAACACTTTGTTAGGCACACCAATTAGTTTTCTTCCGAGAATTTCCTTAGCTAATTGGAAACAGACTCTGAGACATGATATTTACAGTTTTAAGTGACATTCTCCACCCACCCACCCCCAAGCTCTTCTGCATGAAGGAAATGGGAAGCAAAATAAAGATGCTGCAACGTAAGTGACCCTCAAGGCTCAGCCGTTCTCGCAGACATGGGGAAGACGTTACCAGAGAGGTACTTCACCTCACAGAGGGACACTTCACCTGAGCTCTCCCCGGCCCTTACACCCAACATCACGGCAGTAACCTTCCGTCAGAGGGGACAGAACACCACCACAGAATGCTTAATGACGTAAAACCTGAGATTTCTAAGGGGACAAAAATAAGGAAGCTACTGGCTTCGGTATTTTGGCAGGTAAAACACACAACCTAGGTCCTAGACAAAATCTAAACAACAGTTCTTTGATGAAAGCTTTTTTTTTTAAATTTCTTATGTTTTTATTATATGCACACACACCCATTTTCAATAAAAAACAGACTCAGGATTCTGCTTTTTTCTCCCATTCTGCTAATGTTTTTTGAACTCCTCACCAATTAATCCAAACTGTTTTGCGGTCATTCAGCAAAAATGTTGATACACAAACAAAGTCTTAACTAACCAGATGCTTAAGGCTTTACACATTATAATGGACTTTGAAGTAACCTAATTATTGCTTTCTGCAACATAAATTTTAAACATGCACAACACAGCCACTGCATACAGTATCATACCATTATCAGTTTTCTTATATAATTCAATTATACAAGTTGAACAATATTTCAGGCTTAGTTTCCTGACTGCATGGAAAAATTCAAAGACCTTTCATAAAAGTCTTTATTCATATTATGTTGGCAAATCTGAATACCAAGTGTTTTTTTTCTGTTGTTTTTATTAAACAGAAGAGTTTGTATACCTACAGTTATTGGTAAAAGATTAGAATTTAATTAAAGCTGAAGTTGTATAGAAACTTTCTGTGGGGCTTTTCCGTCATTGACTTCTCAGTTATCTTTCCTCCTCCCAAAAGCTTTTTGGTCATAAAAGAGGAAAAGAAAAAAAAAAAAAAAAAAGCTCAAAGATATCTCAGTACACATCCAGAACAATTTTAAAATCTTTTGTAATATAACAAGCTGTAGTCAAACCTGGACAATTACATATTTTAGGCCTGATTCCATCTGCACATTTAACTGTAGGAGTGTGCTCTGATAAGAGCCACATAATTGAGCCTTCTGATTAAGAACAAAATCTCAGGATTTTTTTCAGAGATTTAATTTCCTTTCTTTTGTCTGCACAAAAGTTTTTTTTTTTTTCTTCTCTCTCTCTCTCTCTCTCCTTACAACAGTCCTAACACTATCAAAATATGTTTCAAGTTAGGACCACAGCTTCTTTCCACTAGCAAACAAAACTAATAGTAGCATTTATCTTATTACCTGTGTATTAGAAATAATAATTAAAAACAAAACCAAAAAACGACCTCTAGCATTCATTTCTGACTGCTCGCCCTGCGCCTCCCATTCCCGCTCCCCACACTTCCTGGGCAGCGCGGCACTCCGGCAGGGAGCGGGGAAGGGGGCTCCGCGTGCAGGAGCCGGGGCGCTCACCCGCACAGCGGCCTGCTGCCGCCGCCCCGACAAAGCCAGCCGCTGCTGCGCAGAGCCCTTCCGTGCAGCCCTAGCTGCTTTCCAGCTGCTCTCACGGGTGCTCCCAGCTATCGTAACAGCAATGGGAACTGCTCGATAGGAACACAGGTACAGTCTTGCTGAGCTATACTTGTGCACTATTTTCTTTCTCAGATTAGTTTAAAAATACAATGCCCCACAGCCATGTAAAACTTCCAGTTACTCTTCTAATGGAAAATTTTATTTATCCAATAAACGTGAACTGACTATATGCAATGTGCTAGAATTGGTGATTTTAGCCAGCCAAGTACTTTCATATTCATGAAATTTATTGATCACTCCTTTATGAGATTTATCTGTATTAGTAGAAATTAAAGCAATTTGTAATTTGGCAACCTAAGCTGTAGCCCATATTAGTACTCGAGAAGTCTTTTATATACCACCTTACATCCTTAAGTGCTTAATAAGTTACACGTTTCTAGGAGTCACTGAAATGCAACTACCTCTCTGGTGACAAAACTGCTTAGAGCAATATTTCCTGTGCTAAACTTTGGTGTAACAAAGAACAGTGAATTAATTTAACCTTGGTAGATTTGTTGTTTTGCTGTTTCACAAGAAAGAGAAAGCCTTTAAGCAAACAGGTCTCACTGTATCACTATATTTGTTTTACTGTGCCGCATATTTAAGCAACTAACAGAATATGAGGTACTCTACCTCAGCACAACACTTACTCAAAATGCCTACAACTCATTTAAACTAAACTAAAATTGACCTTCAATGTGATGTTCGAGCATCTAAATGAGCTGGTAACCAACTAGCACACCTCGGTATCATTTTTCTCTTTCATAAAAAAGGGAGAACATTCCATACTTCCGACTCCACTTTTCCACTGCTCTCAAAGCCTCAGGCTTTCCATGCTGCTAGGAAGAGTTAAGGTCCTTCCCAACATTGGCTAAATCCTATTTCCCACAACCAAATTTCTATTTAACATTCTTTAGCTTATAATAAAGACCATACTGGAGTCCTACTGAAGGATGGGGTTGGGGGGGGAGAAGACGGGAAGGAAGAGGACTGCTCAACCAGTGTTACTAACACCTTCAAAAAGAACTGCCAGTATATCACCTAGTAAAAGATGGTAAGTTAATATTGCTAGTCTATGTTTAATTTTAAAAGCAAGTTATTAGTGCTAGAGATCACTTAATATTACTGTTTTCATGCAGAAACTACAAAACGGGTCATAGAATTGCAAGCAAAATAATTTTTTCCATTCCTTCCCAGAGACGCATTAAAATGAATAATGTAGGTCATTTGAAATCATCTGCAAAGCTCTATAAAAATCAGTTCTTCATATGTTTAGATCCAGACACATGCAAGTACTATTGAAACAAGCAGAGTGGAAAACAAAGATGTTATCGATGTTTGCTAAGTCTGGAAGACAAATAAAATATTTGAATGCAAAACTCCAACACCAAAGTGCCAATTATTTGGTATAGTGGTAGAACAAGATGGCCTGCAGAGAGCAAATAAAACTAAGTCTTAACTTATGAAAGTAATATTTCCAGAAGCAATTTACTAATATAGTAATAATAAAAAACTGAAACATACCCACAAGCTACCTTTTCTCTCTCAATTCCACAAATCCTTATGTTGAATAGGTAGTCCAACTAAGATCAAAGATGTTACTTGTTGCAAACTTTACACTATTAACAGGCAGATGTCAACCTTGGCCCTCAGCTTCCAGACAACAACCCTTAATCACACTTAGTTGTATTCACTGGTGATATCTTTCTTTATTACTATCTCTTTTTAGAGGGAGCAGGAAATAAAGAGAAGTGTAAAGAAAGAATTTTAAGACTATTTTCTCCCTTTTTCAACCAAAGACTTAAGAGGCTCATTAAACGCCTGCTCAGTGATTGACCGACACTTGCCCGGTCAATCAACTTTACAAATGAATTAAAGCAGCATCTGTTAAAAACAATAATAAACAACATATAAATAGGTGTTTGAGTAGCAGCAAACATCAAACCATGGAGATAACTACATTTATGCCTAAGGGTAGGATTAAAAGTAACAATCCCACTTCATACATTGAAATTCCTTCATGAACTACATTCACATTTTCCAAAGGCACAGTCCAACAAAATACTTTTAGAAGACAGTCATCTATAAATACATAAGAAAAGACTGTTCACAAGCCACTTTCATTATACATACACACAGACACTACTCTTTCAGATATACTGTTGCTGCATTCATAACCTGACAGCGGAAAAAACAGAACACGTAAGACTTTCCAAAATAAGCTTATGATAGTCAACACAGCAGAAACTTTCTCCACATTGTTCCTACCAAAAACACATGGCACAACCTCAGTATTATTGCAGTGGAAGCAATGTAGCTAAGTGATTGGAAGTGCACACCTAATTCCTGACACATCATAGTAAGAAGTTTGCTTCTATATTCTTGAAGTTCTAATTCAAAATAATAAAAAGTTTCAACAGTTAAATACTGTATTCTGTTTCTTAAAATTATATCTGACTCAGTCAGCTGCATACAAAAGTAATATTTTATTAAAAGGAAGCCTGCTTCCAAATAACATTATTGAAACAAATGGTCTTTTCCACAAAAGGAAAAGTCACAGACTATGTCATTCTATCTAGGCAGCTTTACTAATAGAAGCCTTCTTAATGCTACTTTTGCTGGATGGTTTCCAAAAGTGTGAAAGACAGTTTAACAAAAGATTAGTGCTGCATCCCACTCTCCAGGGAATACTTGAGCTCCAGTTTGTTTAATAAAGTTTAAATGAAACCATGCAACCTCAGCTAAAAAATTCACTCCAACCTACAGTAATTGTAGCAAACCTCCAGTTCATCCAATTGCTGAGAATAATTTTAGTCTAATGGTGTTACTTAAACCTAATGCTGTTTATATAGACTTACAGTTCTTTTTTTTTTTTTTAAACAACTGTCCAGCTAACGATTTGCGTAACACCTCCCAAAAGCAACTGTGCAATAAAACGATCCCCTGCTGGTACTCGCTCTCTTTCCCCTGCTTTCACTCCACATATTTATTACCAAGCCATCCTGGAGTTTTCCTTTTAGGATAAAACTATAGCTCAAACTATTCAAGCCCAGATGCCCAACTCTAGACTTTTAAATCCATATTCAGCCACCTATATAGAATTGGCCTGAAATTCAGAGGAGATCCCATCTAGCAGTGTCACTGATGGGAGTGGGAGGTGCAGGGAAACTCCCTCTGAAAATATACACTGCTTTTATGTAGAAGCCTAATGTTAGATACCCATGTACGGGACATTATATTTAATATACTGTTCAAAAAAGGAAGGCACAGAACACAGCTGAAGTTACTGCTCTCCTCCTCATCCTACTTAAAGTTTTAACAGGAGTGCATAAAAATGAAGGTTAATAGTGTGAAGAGCCTAAGACAAATTCTGCAACATTTACATTTGCTCACTCTCATTTTTAAAGTTTATTTAGTATTAAAAAAAACATAGCCCAAATAAAACATAAACATAAAACAGTAATTTACCTACCACAAAATGTTTGTCTTCAGGCAACAGATACTACAGATTGGGCAAGCAAAATGTGCAATGTTAAAGTAACATTTTTAGAAGCATCTTAAGTTATGTTTAACTAAACTAAACTAGAGGAAATCAACCCTTACAGCTGAGCTTTAGCAAGTTTTGCAGACATGTTGTCTATTAATCTTAGAAGCTTTTTTCTTTCCACATCCTGTAGCACTAATCCCACCCCCACCTTCTTTTATCTTGGAAAGTTTTAAAATGCATGGTGAGTAGTAAGTGGTTAAACATACAGCACAACCTCTATCACTTCAAGAGAAAGGGCATACTACAAAGCACAGGCCAATTTTGCATAACAAACATCTGTGCAAAACTTAACAAGCTGGGGAGCAAATACCTATCTCAGCAAAAGTTACTCTGATGTTATAAGACTGTTAGTAAACCTTCTTTATTAGGAGTCATCATAAAAATGTCTATGTAACTAAATACACCTAATAATATTTGCTTGTTCATTGCCTGGAAACAGAGCTAGAAGATATTAGTTATATCAAAGCTGATTCCTCAGTATTGGAAGTACCTACATTGCACAATCTATCACAGTTTCTTAAAGTAGAGAACTAATGAGTCTAACCTAATGTACCTACAAATTAGCTCAATAGTATATTTCATTCTAACACTATAAGTAGCTGAAATCTGCCTTAAAAATTAATGATGCAACAGTAGGAAAAATATTGAGGTCAAGAATATAAGAACTGCCACGCACCACAGCTTCTGCTTGGCACCAGCACCTAGCTTGCACCTAAAGCAAGAACCAAGAGCCCACCTTTCAGCACAGGGCTGCTCTCCAGTTCCCTTGCAAAGAAGTTCAAAGGTTTACAGACACATTAAGAGGAGCGACACCAAAGTTTAAGAGCACCCATTGCTGCTTAAGGTGCAACAATTCACACCTGAATTGTAAGAATTGTAAGAAATTAATATTAAGGGAGGGGGGGCTTCTCTAAAGGTTAAAAGAAATTTTTAGTCAGGCTTAAAGGATTTGTGAGCGCTTATATAGCATAATTACTCTCCACCTTGCCTATAACATATGCAGTGAGAGTAAGCACCATAAATACATCTTAAATTTGTATTTAATATTTATTAGGAAAGTCAGGACCAACCACCACCAATAACTTCCTTTACAACGCTTCTCCCTCTACCCTCAAAATCCAAACAAAATTGTTTAAAACGGTGTGGGGTGAAATTCAAAAGTTGATGCAGCCTTCAAAAGCATAAGGTTGTCTGTTCAAGAAAGGGATAGGAATAAAACCACAGCATTTGAACTCATTACTCTAATATTACCTTTCTGAGACACCCAGGCAAGAGACACTTAACCTCTCCGTGTCTTAACTGTCTCTCCACTAAAATGAATATAAATTCTAGTCTACATAAAATGGATGTTTGATAAAGATTCATATAGTTCCCAAATACTCTGAAATACTCTGTAAAAGTACTATAAGCTATCACTAAGGAGCTGCTTTAATTACTGAAAAGGACTCAATCCCAGTAGTTTAACTGAGACTAGATGGAGTTAACCTGCCATGGCTACTATAAACCTACAGCCAATTAACATAATCTATAATAAACTGGACACAGAAACAATACATCTGTTTTTTTTTTCCTTTGTTTTATAAAAAGAAAGGAGAGACTGCTGAAAACAAATCAGTGACTTGGTAACCTCTGATTACATCAGAATCACAGAAACGACCGGCAAATCATCATTTGTTAGTATGAGTAGCAGTAACAGCACCAAAAGGCTGATAAAATCTTTATATATCAAAATCTCCAATACTTTAATTTCTTTTCATGTTGTCAAATTAAATATTTATTCTTGTTTACAGGTGACCATTAAAAAAATAAATCTAGGTAGCAGGCCACAACATATCAGCAGTGCTGAAAAAATCAAACAGGAAACTAGATAACTACATAAGCCAGAGGAAAAAACAGAGAGGATAAAAAGTGCAGTTAGGGTGAGGCATCAAGAAACTTTGAGCTCATTTGACTAAAGTATCTAAAAACATATCTAGTAGGGCTGGTACTTTTTCCCCATAATTGTAAGCTTCAAAATGTCCACAATATTATACAAAAGGAGAAAATAATCTGAATTCCTAATGTCACTACTGGATAAAAAAACAGCTTGCTATGTCAATGCCGTAAAAAGATTTCAAATATACAGGCAAGCAATAATTTGCAACCATCAGCATTACATGGCATTCATTCTTTACTAAAAATAGCCAAAACGGATTTTTAGTATAAACAGACATCTTGATCATCCTGCAGAAAGCAAACAAAATTCACCTACCTTGGGCTGTTCCTGACTTCAAGCTCTGGTTTTAATAATTCTAATATTTTGATTTTTAAGTGACAATTTTACAGGTTCAATATCAAACTCACAGGGCATATAATTCTCTAACCAGACAATTATCTTCCCTGTAATCACTTGCTCACTATTCCCCCAGGAATCTTCATCCTAGTTATACATGAAAATTTTATTACTTTTTTTCATTAGTCTTTATTGTGACTCAATTGCTGTGGTTACGAAGTTGTCAAGAACCAAATCAATTACTGAAAAGCTTCAAAGAGGTAAAAGGTGCAAGTAAATGTAAAGCATGTTTAGGAATAACTCCCAATAGGAAAAACTTCAAAATGCATTTGAGATAAATGAACCATCTATGACAAAAAAAAGCTCCCCCTCTCCCTCCCCCCAAACCCACCTGATAATATGGGGACACACACACACAAAATCCCCCCCCCCCCACACACACACACCTCCAAAACCAAAACAGTTAATTCTCTTTTAAGGAATCTCTCACGACCAGAATATCAAAAAGGGCACCATTCAAACTACACAGCGCATCTCACTAAAGACTTAACAGTCTTAACACGACATTTACCAATAACACTGTGCAACAGGAATTCAAGGATAACAGCAACACAGTTTTGGTATTTTAAGAAAAGTTCAAATTATTGAAGCCATTTTTATTTTTTTCCTCCTATCTATTCTTTGTTTTTTGGTAGTAGTGGCTCATGCTGAGGCTAAAGCTCTTCTCGGTTCTATCAGACCTAACCACAATGCATATCAAAGGTTTAACATCTTGTGTGAGGACAGTGGAAGAAGATTTAGTTATTACAATAGGATTTGCCAATTTTCTGTAACATGAATACTTAGCATTTATGTGACAGTTTTAATCTTCAAAGAGCTTACTTCTCACAGCTACCATCCTCAAAAAGAATGTTATTAAGTATTATTAGCCTGTTTTATCCATCTGTAAAGTACCTCCGTCAGGGCGCACACTGTCACATTGCTATTTGGATTACATTTGCTTCAAGCAAAGCTAATCAGTACAGGTTCTGTGACAACCTTCCCCCTAATACTAGTGTGGATGGGAATTGCTACATAATAGCCCCAACAGTGAAATAATCCTCCCACCATCTGAGAAGTTAAAGCTTACTGGCTATATTTTATACCCTCAAGAATTAAATGAGCCTAGTTTTATATGCTTACCAGTCCAACCCTGTAAGACAAGAAGAAAGCTAAAAGAACCTGAAAATTCAGAAGCCTCTGAAGATCATTAAAGTAAATTTTGCCACACACAATACCGCAAATTTAAGTGCAATAGGCTGCAACCTTAAGGCCAAAAGCAATTACTGTATCAATTAAAGAACTGGTAAACTCCTTCCCAGCGATGGAACACAGTTACTGCCAGCCCTGATGAATCACAGGATGCCACCTCTCCAGGCCACAGGCCCTTGTCAGAGCACATATTGCTTCCTCCAAGATGAGGTGCTGGTATTGCTCTAGATGCTCTGAATAAACTATTGCTGTCCCTAGAAAAGAGATAGCACTCAGTAACCTGACCAGCACAGCCAAGTGTGGAAATGGTGCAGAAAAGTAAAGAGAGAGGAGGCAGAGGTACAAGTTTTAAGCAATTTTAAACATAGAGCATAAGCCATCTTGCAGCACAGCACAGTTCCTGCTGCAACACGTTCACAGGAGCCCTGAACTACCCTCCCTCCCACGGGAAGACAGAAGCATGGAGAAAAACAAATCGGGGTTAGGGAAGCCCACAAAGTAAGCAACCACGTTTTGGATGCTTACCCTCATCTGAGCAAAGTCTTCAGTTTTGTTCATTGCTCAGTTTCTAACCTCTTCATTCCTCTTATTTTTCTTTCCATTTCTACTACCATATTCTTCTGATGCTTCTTCATATTTTACATAAATTGTACATGATTTTCTAGGATGATTATTTCTCAAACTTTTCAATATTTAGAATGGATATTTAGTCTGATTTAGATTACAAGCAAAACTCTGCTCTTCTGTGCTGGCACTCTGTCAGTTTTGCTTGCAAACAGACTGTAGTTATGCATTGTCATAGAGAACAGCAGCTTCTGTCACGACTCAGAAAAGCTCCTTCCAATTTTATTACCACCATGAAAATCATCTAGACACTTAACGCTTGTTAAGATACACAAAATTATATAACTCTTATCAAAGAAATAACCTACTAAAAATCAAACTCAAAGGTAACAATAGTCCCTAAGAGAATTCAGTCTTTTTCAGGTACAAGCAATACTCTGGAAATAAGTTTAAGGCACTACTACAAAGGCAAACTACACCTAAGGAGCTTGCTACAAAATAAATCCTAATATAACAAATACTCCATATCCTCTCTTCCAATAGTCCAGATTCTTAATGCATCTATACTGTAAAATGGTACTGTTCTTTAATAAAAAAATTAGACTAAGCCTGAAAATTAAGAATCATCAGTGACTTCTGTGTACAAAAGCAGCGTTTCCCATAGCCTTGCAGTAAGGCCTTGTTTTCTATAGCCTTGTAGACTAATAATTGGAAGACTATCAGTTTTAGTAAGATTAGTCAGCTACTACGGATCTGATAAATCTATGATAGAAGATGGGCTCAAACTCTTTTCTGACAGTCTAGGTTCCTACTTGGGAAAAGTGAGTCTTCCATCTGTTTGATGTTTCTTTCACGTTGACTAAGTTTCACCATTAATGTAAAATGTGTTAAGACACTACTTGGGCCAGGATTTTACTTATACAGCTGGTATGATAATCTATTTTCTATATTACCTGGAATTGGCAAATTCATTTTAAATCAAGTTTTTCATTTTGTCTGTAATGTATATTCACCATATAAATCCCTCTTAGTTTATTGAGCCTTCAGACATAGCACTTCTCAAAGAAGTGTGAATCTTTTCCTTCATCTTACAAATGAATTAACTTTGACATCTAGTTATAATCATTGAATTGCTAACTCTTTTACTGGCAAACGGCTCTCCAGACTTTCAGCAAGAACTCTTGTCTTAAATCTGGAACAAGCTGATATTCTGTTCATTGCACTTACCGAAATAAATGTGTACTAAAGCAACAAGGAAAAGAAGGAAGGAATAATAATTTATGATTGCTGGTATAGTTTTGATCAAGTATTTAATCAAGGGTTAGTCTTTGGCAGTTAAAAAAAGCGAACTCTAGTTCAGCATACTACTTAAGTACTACGACAAATAAAGGAAGAATGACAATACGTTCAAAGACTATTTAGACCTAGCTAAATCTTAATTTCTAAGCAATTAAAAGAAAAATAGTTACTCACTTGGAAGTCACGTTTTGACATGAACAACATATCACATACATACATGTACACATACAACTGATATACGATAAAAGGTTCTGTTTTGAGCCTTCCTCCCCAGCTCTTGGGGATAAATCCATCTGAAAAATAATCTCAAACACAGATGCAAAGAAGAGTGAATCAGATCATAAAATTATGTCTTCTGTTACACTGTTACAAACACACAGTAACAAGTTTGTTGAGCAATCTGTGAAAGGCTGAAAATAATCAACCAGAATCAGAAATAGAGAAACTAGCCTACATAGTCAAGAAATAAAACATAAAAAAACTAACATGTGGTTAGTTCTGAGACCCTATTAAGACTTTGGTAGAACACAAAGAATTGAATCAGACACGTTTTTTAACATATGATAGCAAACAGGTAGCTTCACTATTTCCAAATTCCATTTCCATGCCTATACCTACTGCTAAGAGAATTCTCCAGAAACATCTGAGGACCAACATTTTGAAGAACTATCCTGAAAGACTATGCATTATGCCACACTAGCTTTAAGTATGCTTATACTTTATTATAAAATTTAAAAACATTCATGATTAAATGTATACTATTCTTAAGGTTCCACATTCACCTCATCCACATATGGTTCAAGCCAAAGTGGCGCTTACAATCATCTCTGCTACAGTCCTTGAGAGGAAAGAAATCACCCTAACCCACAGCAACAGTGCGACGTCTGGGAACAGAGGCAACTACTGCCTCTTGCCATCTTAGTAAGTCAAAGGGTAGTACACCTTAAAACAAAATTATTTTCTGTTTTATATCTAGTAATAAACATTATCTGACCACCTGACTCTCCAATTTCTGACTCTCAAGTAATTGCATTGTATATCCCACCGGTATTTACAACTCTCACACAGGAACTTCAAAGAATTATAAAGGAATATGACTGATAACTTTTTAGACGTTTAAGGATTCATCATATCAATAGGGAAAGTTACAGAAAAATCATTATTTTGCATAATTAACAACCAAGAGATACCAGCTTGGATTGTACTTTTTGATTTTATAAGCATTTCTATAGCATCACAACATATTCTAGGCATCCAGGTGGATAACAACTGACTGTTCCAAATTTTAAACTAAACGGAAAAAAACATGTATTTACATACACCATCTAACATGCTCTCTGTCAAACCATCTTCCAGTAATTTTACCACCACTGACCAGTTCAGATTGATGTGATAACTCAGATTTCAGAGCCCCATATAAATACACTGTCCTCTATTTCACAAGAGAAATATAGAAATAGAAAAAAATATTAGAATGACTTAATCCTAAAGAGCGACAATGCCCTGAATAGCTTAAGCAGTTGGAGTCTCCCACTGAAGAGATCCACAAGACATCCCCCAGGGACATCACAGTCTCCATTAAAAGCAGTACATTTACATAATAAATTATGAACATTTTATATAAAGATATATTTATCAAATATTTTTATATTCTGCTTTTAACCTCTGTTCTTATAACACTCTATGGCTTTTGTAGATATTTAGCCAGCAGTGTTCTATATTAGAACTAGCATATATTATGCTTCCTTCCTCCTTTAACCCACCTCTACTCTTAATTTACTCAATATTTAGGCAATAAGAATAGTTAACACAAGACAGTGTTACACAGCCACTCTTTAAGCAAGGTGATGAGAAGACAAACCTGAGTGTCAGGTAACACAAAAAGGTGGGGAATTAGTTATTGCAAAAAGATTGATTGTAATTCTTCAGGAAAAGAAAAATCCCATCGTTATCTGCAAGAAAGGCAGAGACACCAAAAAGTTGCTAGATTACTTTTCCACTGATAACACCCTTCATTAACATCATCACAGAATACAGAGCAGGCTACACTGACTGCACTAACTGCTGATGACTATTTTTCTTAAAGCAATGCTGTTTCAGATATATGAAAGGCAAAACCACTTTCCTAATTTCTAAACTCAAATCCACCAGGATTTAACTGCATCATACTGCTAGGTGAAATGTGGCAAAACTCTTTACAAGACTAGGAAATTTCCAGCACAGAATAAGATTTTGTTCCGGACATCACTTAACTACTAGAAATAAGGATTAAAAGGAAGTACTTCTCCAGCCCAAAATAGACTCATGGTGGCATATTAAAGTTTATTTATAGAATAAACTTAATCTGCAAAACTGAAGATCTCATAATTATTATCCCAACACTTTCATGTTCATTTTCTCTTTGTCCGCAGACTTACTAAATCTGGCGCTTCCTGTTCTGCTTCAGTTTCTGAGGTTTTTCCAAGTTTTTTCATTCACAGTTTCAGAATTTTAAAAGCACAATTTTCAGAACCAATGTAATAACATAGATCATTTAAAACATTTAAAACAAAGATCGGGAAATATCAATTCAAAATACAAACAAATGTAAAGACACATTTAAGTACTGAATACTTGATATAAATTAAATTGCATGGGAGGGGAGTGCAAACTGAAAAACCATCAGCTAACAAAAAGAGCTATGCAATGTGGATAGAAGACATAGCTCAGGTGAGGAAGAATTTGAAAGATGTAACCAGTGTTTCCTTTAAAGGACAAGGAATATTTTTTCATGCCAAATGTAATTACCTCTTTCTTTGGCCTGATGTTACTTCTCCTCACAGCTTTTAGGTCCAATCAAGGTCCAATTCAGACTCTATACAAATGTAACATTATTCCTGAAGTATCAAGGACAAAGTCTTGCTTTTAAATGATTTCTCTCTAGGACTTGTAAGCACAGAATAAAGTTTTATTTAATTTTTCTCCTTTTTCTACAGCTTAAAATCTGATGTTGCATGACCACTAAAGTTTTTTTTTTCTTTTTTTGATAAAGAAAGAAGAAGAAGAAAAGTCAAAAACAGAAAGTTAAAAATTTTATATTAGAATTCACTTTGGAGACAAGTTAGACCTTTTTCACCCTTGCATAGCTTCAAGCCAGCTATAACCTACAGGACTAAATGAAACATCTTCAAAGCATTTGAACATAATAAAAAAAAAAATCATCAAAATAAATGTTACATAAGACCCTGGAAAGCATAGTTTCATTCTTCCTTTGTAGTTGACGGCTAGAAACATGGTATGGCACTCTGCTGACTTGGATGCCTCACTCCAGATCACTTCTACACTGCCCTTCTCTACTGTTCATCACACAGAACTGCAGAGAACCTGACCAGAAGAGAAGTCAAATCACCTTCTAAGTTACAGAAGGTATCACTAATCGTTTAAAATCATGCTACAAGTTCAAAATTAAAGTATTTGGGCAAGGTGTAAGGCCAGATGATGTTTCTGCCTGTCTTCTCAGTTTGCCTAAAGTTATCCGTTACAAGCAAGCGGCTATCCTGTTAGCTTCCTCTTCCATTCAATGACCTCCCTTCCCAGCAACCCTGAGTGGTTTGCAGTGCATTCTACCTTAATGCACAGGTGAACGCATTAACCCATGCAGCTTATGAACACTGTTCCAGCAGAGACTGTTATTTTGCCACAAATATGCTACATGGCAGGCACAATGAGTTATTAGCCTCATCAGCACATTTTCATGTTGTAGTAAAGGTTTGTTACGTGCTCTGATAGGATAAAAGGGGAAGGGAAAGGAGAATTTTAAATCCCTGGAGATCACTGCATGTCATTTGAGATGCCAAGTCACCTTACCCATGATAGCTAATGCTTTTAGCAGAGGTAATGATTCAGTGGAGGTAACAGTTTCAGTGCTTTTGCCATTTTTATATTAAGTAATGCATACAACGGCAAATAAATCCAGGTCACTACAAACTGCCTTGGTTGCAATTCATCCAGGCCTCTCAGGCATATTCTATTTTGCCTTAGAATTAAATAAAGGCCCTGTTGCAAATGTTAGCATATATTTTTTAAAGCATATATTTTTTAGATGATTTATCAAATCAATATACATCTCTATCTCCTAGAACTCAGCCACATTTTCAACACTAATTACATGTGAAGATTGCACTAAAATAATGGATTGTCTGCTTTTATTCTCACTATAGTGACTTAAAGGTCTAGATAGAAGAATGCTGTGATTTATTATAACTTGCTTCAGATTTTAAACAGATTTGGTCAGATCACTATAAAAATTATGTGCAGACTCGTTCTGTTTCAAATCAAGATCTGAGACCAAGCTTACAGCCTGATTAAGAATCAGAAATCCAGAAGAGATTTTATACCAGTTTAACAAAACTGCTGTTTATAGATGCACTCTTTCCAAACTTGTCCCTACCTATGAGGACTAAGCTAATCCTTCTTACTTGTAAACACAGGCTAGTAAGAAACACACTTCTCAGAGGTGTTAAGATTCATTAGGTAGAACAAAAATGCTAAGTATTATTATAGAGCTAAGCTGAAAGACTAAAGTTATACAGAAACAGCCATCACTAACAAAAGCAAGATGTCCCTGAAGAAATCACAAAAGAAAACGTGCATTAGGATTTTGCCACTCTTTAGGCAAGCAGAATATTTTTATTCCAGTAAGTGCCAGCAATAATATAGTATTCAAAGTTTTGTGAATTAGACCCTTTCAAACTCTTCGGCAGAATCTACATTAATGGATTTTTCTTCTACATTCATCTTTGCCCAAAGGCTTCATTGTCTCATTATGTAAATGACCTTTTCATATGAAAATTAAACGTTAAAGATGCTTTTTGTAGTTCTTCAATACTGCAAATATCACATGGATATTCACAGTCATTTAGACTAAGTACACCTTAAAGAAAAAGCAAATGCTTCATGCAATATAACAAATCAAGAAGCAACTTGTTCTAAAATACTTAAAAAATTAAAAGCTTATTTAGAATTAAATTCCCAAACTTTTTTGCTTATACAGGAACCTAAACTAGAAAAATCTGCAGTTTTTACTATGAAAAATATCAAAGACTAGACTGTATAATGCCATACCAAAAACACACAGGTAAAACTTTGAAGGGCTGCGTATGCCTTCAGCACACTTTCCATTGCATTGATTCATTCCTTGTATGACCCAGCTACCAGCGAACACTTAACTGGAGCTCACCTGAAGAGAGACATAGCAGTTCAAACCAAGTGCTGCAGAGTAGCCTCCACTGAACCCCACGTTACTCAAAATAATTCTGTAAGTTATCAGCACGCAGTTTAGCACCCCTAGCTACCTATGGTGCAGTAACTAAATGAATGGCAAGCACATCACGCACTACAAAATTAAGGCAAAGAAGTATCAGTCAAGGACAGGCAGAAAAACCTCTCACACTTCCGTTCCTTAAGAACACCACTTCATAGCTGTCCATGATCAAGTACCTTGCTCTGTAAGGTCCCATGTCAAGACACCACACTTTTCTTAGGGCACTCCCAGTCCCTCAGTCAGCAGCAACAAAACGATACTGCCAGCTCCCAAAGAGGAACATAGCATCCATCTGGGCCATCGGGACTCAAGTGAACGCACAGCTCCCCGCTGAGCAAATCTTCCAAAATTAATAGATTACTGTTAAATAACCCAGTAGGCCCTAATAGAAACCCACTGAATAGCTCTGGCTTTCAACAGTCCTTGAAATAACTTAGTGTACAGAAGCATCTAAGGTATTTGGAAGTACAACACTTTTGTTCTACGACTCCTCCATTTCTTTTCTACAAGCTCACTGCATTTTGAACTTCTTGGACCAGAGAGCAGGATTATTTTAAGTACAATTAGCAGCTAAGTCACACAGACACCACAAAACCTCAAGGACGTAAAACTCATGACACTTAAAAGACGACTAATCTGACACTCCCCATACACCAAATTATTTAGAATAAAATGTCAGTTCACTCACTAATCAAAAATATATACTCAATTCTCAGAGAATATCCTGTCATTTAAAAGTGACAGACACTAGAAATGTCTGATTTTTTTCAAATATATATATTAAAAAAAATCCGTCCTATCACAAAGCAGCAGTTGCACAACACTCTTAATTTACAGAATTAAATAGACATATCATGTCTCACCTAATCACATAACTTGTTAATGCTATTTTCTTTTTTTTATTCTTACAAAGCTTGTCATCCCTTCACAAGTGCATTTTTTTAATACCATCTCATCTTTTCGAGTACTAAAGAACTGAATGCCTCAGTTATTTTATGAAATGAGACAGTAGGCTGGCTTCCCTTTGAACAGAAGACCAGGAAGAGGATTGTTTTACTGATTTCTCCCATAGTGCCAGAGGCCAGAGAGCCTGATACAGGTCAAGAGTAACAGGACTCACGTAGCCCTTTTTTTTTTTTCTTTTAAATTTCATTAGTGATGCTACATATCATTTTGAAAAGCTTCTCAATTTCTGTCTATTTTGTTATCTCTCTAGGACACTGTCAGGTAGATACAGGCCCCTGAAGTTATATTTCATAAACACGAGGCTTTACAAAATTTAGGATGAATAGAAACATTTCATAGAATCCCTCAGGTTGGAAAGGATCTCAGGAGATCATCTACTTCAACTTTGTGCTTAAGGCTGAACTCACACCAGATTGCTTATGACTTTGTCCAGTTGGATCTTGAAAATCTCTAATGATGAAAGTTTCACAATTTCTCTGGAGATGTATATTTAAATATATATACATATTGCATACACACTACATATACACTACTGTTAAGAGAGTAAAAACCAGAGAGTAAAACTGATCAGGAAGAAATGACCATGCATAACGTGATTTCATTGATTAAAATATGAGAAATAAAGCAGAACAAACAAGAGTTATGTAAGTTATGAAAGATAAAGGCATATATTCTATAACATGAAAAAGCATTCTGAGTAATCAATTTTACTCTACAACATCAATATAAGAAAATATATTATGTATATAATTGTCTGATAGCGTACTTTTAGCTTACACCAAGATATTTAACACTCAGAATGAGGATTTGTTCAGCTTATCCTTTAACTTCCAGTCTCCACAGCTGAAATGATATTATCTATTTACCTTTGCTCGGCAGCTAGTAAGCTGCTGACAGGATAAAAATGCATCTAATATTAAGAGACTACTATTATTTAGGGACACATTTCATGTGTTCAAGTGAGAAATCAGAGGACCCCCAGCATTTACTGAATCAAATTTCCATGTTTTGAGGGTTTCAAATACATCGTGCTTATGGAATGCCTGCATTCTGAAATCCTGTTCTATCCAACTTGCATCATTACATGTACAACCAACATTTGAGAACTTACTCACCAAGTTACTGCCATGCTTGATACAGCTGTACCGGGGAACCACCTGAAAATCACTGAAAACCCACCAAAAGGTACACGATCATTCTTTCAGAACCACAGCACTCTCAGAAGGCTGAGCCGAAGGCAATGCTTTCGGTCTCTAATTTAGAAGTTTTTAATCAATATTTCATAAAGAACTTCTAAAGTCCACAAAACTCATATCAGGAAAGGAAACTTACTATTAGTTGGCCTAAATTCAGGATACAAATGTTCCTCACTTCCAATAGTAAATAACTTGAACAGTTACAAATAAGAAGAGATTGAAAACCACTAACCTAGTCCATTTTTCTAAGCTTGTAACCTTAAGTAAAAGGAGAGAAAGTGGTCACTGTGACTTTGCAGAAGAGTTACAGGCAAATAATCTCTCTTCTAATAATAGCCTCTTACATCAGTTTGTGGCAGTTTAAGTAAAATTCCTCAAGCCACTTGGCCATTACATATTGAACTAAGACTACTGAGGTATCCTCCCAAAACAAGCATCAGAATTGAACGCCAAAGTTGCGAAATAATTACCGCTCTGTGAATTTGAGTGACTCTTGCAGCTCTACAGATTTATAAACAGGAAGTATGAAACTATGCATTCATACCTGCTTTAATCATATGCCAGAGCCCTAAAGCCATCAGATACTGGTTGACGTAACAAATCTCCCTGAATAATCTAGACAGTCTCAGTGGTGGATTCTATTAATTATGATAGCAAAAGACAAACAAACAAAAACAAACCCAGAGAGACCTAGGCATTTTCATCATATCATTTAAATCTCCTTATACATAAGGATACAGCTTTATACCCCTAGAAAATAAGGTGTCCTGAAGAATAGCAGGAGAACGTTCATCTACTTAGGCTATTCGAGCACTGCCTTTTAGAGATGAGAGAAAAGGATGTAGAACAATTGCATCCACGGAATATAACAAAAGACAATAAATCACTTAAATGCATCCCTATTCATTTTCTCTATTAAAAAATGCATCTAGGATTTTAAAAGTTAGTTTCATAGTCAAGAGTTACAAAAAGCAGTCTCCTATAAGGGCTCTATGGCTGAATCCATGGACTTTATCACCAGGTTGAGATCAGGACAAGCTCAAATAGATGATAAGTTTTCCATCATCCTTTTGTCAGAAAATTTATTAGATCTGTAAGCCTGAAGATGTTAACATTCAGACACCAGCTACAAATGCCTTGATTTAAATAAAACAAATGTAGCAATTTTTCTAATTAAAGTAAGACACAAAAGATCATTAGCAAGATTTATCCTCTGTTCATCATAAAACATTAGCTATTACAGGAAAGAGTTTTAAGTAACATTTCTGTGGATTAGAGCAGGCTTTCACTGTTCTGAAGGGCATGGTGTTGTCCTCAAGTTGATAGCATCTTTGAGATACACAAACTGGAGAAAACTGACTTCTAAATATACTACTTCATTACCTGTTCAGAGGCAAATCCTGTAAAACTCATACTTCTGTAAGCTCTACCTCTATATTAGCAGGTGTTTTAATTGCATGCATGTTTTCCAAAGACAGCACATTTACTCTTTCTTACTTGGAAATCATTGTGCACAAACTCCAAACACAATGAAACAGACCTATCAACAGCCAGACATTTCTCTGAACAGTATGCTTGTTGACCACACTGATGTCACTGCAGTATCCCCTTCTTCCATCCCTGCATACATACAAGAACAATTTTCCTTTGCTTTTAGCAGATTTGCTAAGGAAAACCCAGCCTTCACCCCTGGCACAAGTTTTACTGATCCATGATCATACACCAACATTACTTTTGTTAAAGTGGCTACCCAAGTAAATATTTAGCAAACATAAGCTGAAAATGGCCTGAGTTAGCACGACCTGCTTTCTTTCAGCAGCATTCACAGAAACATTGACTTTTATAATCTCATAATTTTCAAGTACCTTTATAAATTTACACTCTGAGTCTGTGATTAAGCTCGAAAAGTTACTTAAGCAGCATATATTAACAGTCTTTAGAAAATAAATTCCTTCAAGATCTAAAATAAACTGGCCATCAATTAATGCCATGTACCCATCTCTTTCCTGGGGAATCCTTATTGAAGTATTCTATATACAACACAACATACAGCAGGAGCTGCTGCACTACAGCTAATATTACTGTAATAGAAAGCTCTTCCTTTTACAAAGTCACCTGGACCCAAAGACAGGCCTTTACGGAATCAGGTGTTGAGGCTGCTGGCAGAACAAGTGGAAGATAAGGCAGATTTTAGACAAATACCTCCTCAGCATAAGACAAGACCTAACACTGGGCAATTCTCAAAAGAGAGAACAGTCAGACAGCCTGACAAAGAGAAAGGTAGTAGAAAAGTACATTGGAAAAGGCACCAAAACCAAAAAGGGATAGTGATTGAGCTGGGGAAGCCTGCCTGACTTACAGCACTGCCCTAACAAAAAAAGGCTGCTGGACCCTAGAGCTAAGAAAAAAAGGCAACAAACCCAAGAGCCATATTAACAGTTTTTATCATCACAAACTTAAATTCATGAAATAACCAATAACTTTATGCACAGTTTGGAATAAAGCATTTATTTTTACTTCATCTATAACAAACTGTACATGGACTTCACCTCCTTAAAAAGGACTATCAACCTCAGAGTGAGCTCTACAGGGCCAGGGAGAGCCTCACACAGTGATCACTGCACAGTCAAAACGTATAACCTTTTCCACAGCAACAGGCAGAGCAGTGCCTCTGGCTATCGAAAATAAAGACTACCATAATTCAGTAGCA
Organism: Apteryx rowi; assembly: GCF_003343035.1. Taxonomy (NCBI): domain Eukaryota; kingdom Metazoa; phylum Chordata; class Aves; order Apterygiformes; family Apterygidae; genus Apteryx; species Apteryx rowi. Next base: position 496,214 of record NW_020449686.1, on the reverse strand, counting down.
TTCATAACATGAGATGTCTCAAAAGTACCCCATACTTTGACTCCGAAGCAACACAAACAGACACAGATTTACAGGACAGGAGGGAAAAAAGGAGACTAACAGGACTCCATGTAATCTGTGCTGGGAAACGCAATGCAATTTCACCATCCAAATGGGCACCTCATCCACAGTGCAGTCAGCTCTGGCCGTTTGTGCCCAACACCAGGAAAAAAAAAATCACAGCCCTGTCTCCTGCTCCAGGGTGTTTTCAAAAAAAAACACTAGACCACCATCACATTTTCATCTCCTTGAACAGAAGTTACATTTTAGCTACAGTTATTTATATTGTCAGCCTTTAACCACAAAAACTCTCCTCACCTTCACTTCTCTTGGTTACTCCCAAAATGAGATTAAAAATAAATAAAATTGCTGCCACTCACAACTTAAAAATCAGCCTTATTTTGTAAAGTTTACAGAACCAGCAGCATGCATTGTATTTTTCCAGATATTCTGAAAAACTGAAATGTAAACTAGCGTCTCAAAAATATGATCAGAGCATTCTGAATGATTACTAATTCTGGAAATATAGTTAACCACTACCGATTACCTAGGAAGAACTCATAGTTGAAGAATTTGTATAACACTACCTAATATAAAACTTTCCCACCATTAAATAACAAGGACAAAATGTTAAGAAGGTACATCTAATTATACGTAAATGTATTTAGGGTTTTTTTAAACATATACTTGCACTTTTAGCCATTATCCCTGTTTGTTGTTTGTGTCCACAGAAATGCCACAAGCACCAGTAGTTTTGTGCAAGTGAGAATGACCCTAACAAATAATGTTTTGATAAGTAGCCTGTTTTCTACATACAATGATTCACTAGCTAAGTAAACAACATAGTTATTTAGCAAAACATGAATTTATATTAGTCTAAAAGAACCTTTCTGTTCTCCTACAGAAAAACAGTATTAAAAGCCGCATACAGATAGAATAACAATGAAGAAAAACATTACACCCGCTATGTAAAATACTTTTAAGTAATAATTATAAAAAATTATTTTATTTTAAGTAAGCTTTTCTTTATGAAACTTCTGGATCAGCTTCCTAGATTTCAAAGCAGTACATGAGTAAAAATCTAACTTTAAAATTCAAAACATTTACGTTTTCTTATTTATGAACTTTGGAAGACACAATGTGACCAAATGAATGCATTTTCCCCCCAAGAACTTATTTCAAACACTTCCTGTTATATTCAACTTCACAACACCACCAGACTACATTTATGACTTCAGTTCCTCTTAAAATATGTACATTCATATTTTTAAAGACTTCATATACTTTCACTAGAAGTGAAATGTTTCAAGGCTATGTTGAAAATCGATAATGAAAATGAGTTTGAGTCATATATTTGTTTCTTCTTTTTGACAGTATTTAGAGTATGCTGCTCCATTTCCCATTTGGCATTGCATCTCTAAGTGGTTCCACCATAAGAAAAAAAAATGAAAAAATATTTAATAAACATACCATTCCATGTTTATTTCCATTTCCCTTTCAATCAGTGCTCAACGTTTCCTCCCAGTTTTCCTCCATCAATCATTATACGCCTCCCAGATATAAGCAGAAAAAAATGGGGCAGCCATGTATTGGTCTGAGCTGATGAATTTCATCAGTGTTGTAAATATCAAACAGGTGAACTGCTAGAACTACATCCCAACAATACACAGCAGACCAACAATTATGTATGTAAAAAAAGATTTACCCTCCCTGCAAACCATTTCCTACTGAATAATTATCGTCCCTCTTTGTCCTTGGACTTGGATATCAGTTCTAGAGAGAGGTAGGTGACAGGGTGCAGCTCGCTGTCGCCTTGGAACCCTGCAGCTGCAAGTATTCAGCATTTAACACGCTTATGCTTCCCTCCTCCAGTCCCTCTTAAAAATCCTCCAGGAGGAAATCTAGAAGCAGATTAAAGCAACAGCATGTGCAGTAAACCACACAGGCTACGTCCACCTTCCAACCCAGAGATGCACGTCCTGCGCTCCCTATCATGGCCAGCAGCAAGTAAACATGAGGAGCCAAAATGTGCGTGAAGGCTGCGAGCTGACAGGCAGCGCTGCCGCGGGAGAAGCGAGGCGAGTCCTCCGGCCCCGGGGCCGCAGCGCTTCCTAACGCCCCTTTTCCACCGTCGCTCGCAGAGCCGGGAAGGACCCGGCAAAGGCCTGCGAGGCACCGGCGGGGTCCGGCAGCCGCGGCCCTCCGCACCCCGCCCGCCTCGGGGCGGGGAAGGGGGGTATGGGGGCTGCTGCCGCGGCTGGGAGGCAGCTAGAGCGGGAGGATCCTCGCAGCAGGCCCCATTATTAAAATAATATATATATATATGTATGTATATATCAAAGGGAGGGGGAGAGAGGAAAGGGAGGGGGCGGGGAAGGAGCCTAAGGCAGAGAGCAACGGCGCAAGTGCCTCCGCGCCCGCGGTCTGCCATGGTGGTGCGAGCGGCGCCGAGCCGCCTCACGCCGCCGAGCCGCCTCACGCCGCCGCACGCTGACAGCCCCGGCACCGGGAAGGGGGGTGGGGGGGGGCGGCCCGCCCTCCGCCGCCGCCCGGCCCGCCCGCCCGCAGGCCCCGCCGCGCCCCCTCACCCCTTCGCAGGGCCTCGTCGTAGCTGAGGAAGCCGATGCGGGACTCCTTGGCGCCCATGGTGCCCCTCAATCCATGGCCTCCCCCCGCCGGCCGGCTCGGCGCCGCGGAGCCCGGGCTGCGCCGCTGGCGACTCCGGAGCGCAGGGCGCGGGCGGGGGGGGGCGGGGCGGGGCGGGGGGCCGGGGGGAGGAGGCGGCCGCTCGCCTTCCCCGCCGCCGCCTCCATGGCGGGTCACGTGAGGAGCCCGCCCGCCCCGCCGCGTCACGTGACGCGGGGGGGGGACTGTTACGGCCCGGCGCCGCCGCCCGCGCCCTTCCCCCCGCGCGCCCCCACCCCCACCTCCCTCCCTTGGCGCCTCCTAACGGACGTCGCGCGCCGAAGCCGCCGAGGGGGCAGCGCCTCCCCGCCCACCCAGCAAGAGCGCGCGAGCCGCCCGCGTCACGTGACGCGGGGCCGGCCCGCCTCCCGCTCGCCCGCCGCCAATGGCAGAGGCGCTGGCGCGCGGCTCCTCCCGCCTCAGCCGTTGCTGGGGGAGGGGGCGGCCGTGAGGAGCAGCGGCGGCGGCGGCTGGCGCTGACAGGGCTGCGCGCGGTGTCAGCGCCGCCCAGCCCGCGGGAGGAAGGGCGGGAACAGCGGGCAAGAGCTGGAGCGGCACCAGAAAGAGACAGTTGGGCTTATGCAGCAGGGCCAGCGCCTCAGGGTCGCTGGCTCGGGAGCCCACACGTGCCCCGCCGCCTCCAGCGGTGTCCGTTACGGAGAGGAAGGGCCTGTGAGGAAGAGCTCTGCCCCCACCCGCACATACGCACGCTTCGAAATTGGGGACTTGCTGCGTCTCGGTCTTAGAGTCCTCTAGGGAGAAGTAGTGCCAGCGTGGTGTGACAGTTGGCAGTGCCTGGTCCATTAAGAAAACGTCCTTTCAGCGCCTGAAACAGAAACACAGAGCGAATTGTAAAACAATCAAAAATACCTCTATTGTTTGCTGTCCTGTAGCATGTTTGCTCTTTGTATTCAGGCCAATGCTTACACTGAATGGGAAGATTTCCCAAATGACTTTGTTACAATGTTAAGGCTAAGTAACGTACCCTGGGTCACTCCCAAGCAGAAAGTAAGGAGGGGGAAAGAAAACATAAATTTCCAAGGGCAGCTCATTCCGAGGATAGTTCCTGTACAACAGCAAAGCCTGGGAAAACACTAGCTGCAAGTCATTCCCGAGGAGTTTCAGTTTCCTTACTGCATGATCTGACCACACCAGAGCTAAAGAAGGGTCAAGCAGAAGTTATTCCTCATTGATGCAAGTCCGTGCATCGGTATTTTGACAGCAAACATTCCAGCCAAACTCATATCTGATAGGCAATGCCAGGAATGCTGTTCACAGAGAAGTTGGCTTGAAAGCCAAATTTGTCCCCATTTAACACTACTAAAGTGTGAAGACACTAGAGATGAATTTAGCTTTGTAGATCCTCCTTGTAGCTTTTCTGCCATCATCTGAGTTGTCTTTTACTTTGGATTTGTGACAAAGAAAAATAATTGCTACACTCATGCATAACATCTGCCACAAACAAACTTTTGCCTCTCTGGAACAGAGAATCGGGGGGGGGGAGGGGGAGGCAGGGAAGGAATTGGTGCTTTTTAAAAATAAAAGTGAAATTTCTGGGAGCAAACTTCATCCACTAGCCGCTTGAAACACAGTAGTCTTTTAAACCTGACTTTTTAGTTCCCTTATATCCTCTTATTCCTATGCTACCTTTACATATCTCTTTTCAATACATCTTAAAGTCCCTTCCCTCAAGTTTCAGTTTAAATATAGACTTTTTAAAATACTTGGGAGAATGAATTAAACAAACATGGCAACTTAATGCTCATAAGCATAAGCTGGCAATAACATTGGAAACAGCTGGAGAAGCCTTTCTCTTTAATCTTGTGATTAAATGAGTATTCCACAGCCTCTAACAATGGCATTCATTCTACCATGCTTCATTTGTGATGGATCACTTTTTTAAAGTATTGACTCACAACTGAGGAGATATGGTTTAATTCCCGACTCCGCTGTGGTGTACCCACGTCATCTTATGCCGAGTAATAATCTTTATGTTTTGGTTGCTGCTCTGAATTACAAAGATAATGATACATCGTCCATTTTGCTTGGAGCAAAAAGCTGCACTGGGATACAGCAAGACCCAAACTGGTGGAGCAGTTACAGAAAGCAATTAGAACAGGAAGCAACCACAGAGGTGTCATAAAGCAGCTGTCTATTGTTTTCACACTAATTTCTTCAGTTTTCACACTGATTTCTCCATGACTATTGACAATTTATCCTTGTCTAACCTCCCTTCTTCACTATCCTACCTTTTTTTTTTGTTCTTTTTGAACTCAACTTACTGAAAGTAAGTAACAAGGCATACCACAGAACTGACATAACACTCTCAGGCAATGCGATATTCACCCTTGCCTGTTTCATTTAGATATATAGGACTGAAGAGACCTGCTGGGACAATGATTCCTGTCTGATGCTATTGCAGCTGCCACAGTTTATGACTCCTTTCACACACTTACTGAATTCCATCATAAGAGCCATTACATTTTTTGTTCCTACAACTCACGTTAGAAAGCTGTTCCAGGCCTGGTTTCCTCTAATGATTAGGAACATTCTTATTAATTTCAGCCTAAATTTATTAACTGACAGCTTATGTTTGTGCCAGCATTAAACTTTACCTCAAGTAGTTGCTTGCCCTTCTTGTATATTTACAGACACCAATCTATCCCCTTTCAGCTTTCATTTCAGAAGAGTAGGCAAGCTAAGCTCTTCTAGTTGCCTCACTCCCTCTCTCAAAAAAAAAGTGCACATTCCACCAATTATAATCAGACTACCTCTATATGAGTTTCAGATCGGAGTTTTATTCCATTTTTCAGATGAGGCCTCACCAACAATTCACAAAATTATTCCCCTTTTGTCTGTTATGCCTTGACAGAACCTATGCTTGTAGCATACGCAAACCCTCGGGCAGCAGACATTATTAGACAATATAAGATTTTTACTGGCAACTGTTTCACTTGATAAATCATAAGATGATGAACCTCTAAAATGATAATTGCAAATCAGATTCTGCTTTACCATCTCAGCTACTTCTTTTTGCTTTCCAGTCTGAAGTTTCTACCCCAACTTAAAGTATAGCCACAGACAACCGACTAGTAGGGAGGAAGGAGAGTGGATGGGAATTATAGTTAACTCAGATTTTTAAAAAACTTTCTTTCCCAAATGTTTATATATATATATAGATATATATTTGCATTAAAGCTTGCTGCTTTTCACAACTTAAGTTTAGACTAATACTTCATTTTTGTATGACATTTAATAAACCCCAGACTAGAGTGACATCTCTTTTATGCCCCATAAATAATGTCTAACAAGCAGTAGAATTTTGCTTGAAAAGTGCTTTAAAATAATTTACAGTATCCATTGTATGCGCCATGGCTTGCACCAAATTTAATAACAAAGATGTTTTAGATTGGAAAATCAAACTGGAGGCTTATGATGGCAGTGTCTTTGTTCAGATTAAATTAAGCATGTTCTCAAAGGCATTCAAGCAGGTACCTAGAGATAAGACTTTGTATGCTAACCATGGATTAGATCTGGCAGTAAATTTTTAATGAAGCCTTATTGAGGAGCACAAGATTATAGATGTTGCTACTATTTAAATGTTATGTCAAAGGTAAATCAAATTAAGATACAGTAAATTTAGACCTGTATTAGATGAGTTCAGCTCTCTGTTTTGTTGGAAGAGTGCTACATAAGCAGCTGTAACTGGCCACATGTTCTTTTGATTGCTTTATTTAATTATTCACTAATCACAAATTAATTCACAAGCATTTAGCAAATATCTTTCTTAGAAATGGCTTTTCATGAGTGTCAAATATGCTGCAGGAGGTGTGCGGCAACATTGCCCTCATGGCAGAGCAGCTGTCAGTCACTGAGAAGGTGTTGTGTAGTCCGCAGGCTAATAAGAGGGGGGAGGGAAAAACCAAAAACAAAATCTCGCAGACTTCTACTGCAGGCAAAGGCTGAAGTGGGCAGAAAGCAAAGGGGGGCAGGCAAGGGCGTCTGCTAAAGAGAAGATGTCTCTGAGGTTGCATTGATAAGAACTGAGCTCAAAAGAGATGAGTCAAACGTCTAGGAAACTACCGCAGTGAATCAAAAACAATTATGGGCAGAGTGGTATAGTCCCTAAGATTTCTTGGTTTAAAATTCACTAAAAACAAGAACTAGAGATAAGTTCCAGGCCCTGCTCTGTCACTTGCCTTTAAATCAATGCCTTACTTTCCCCAACATGTCTTCCCCCCAGGAATAAAATTTTAAGCCTCAGTTGATCTTTGTAAACTACTTTAAAACTTTTAAATGTATAATACTGTTCTATATAAATGCCACATTCCATTCTCTAGAATAATTGCAATCATTATGTTGAGGACGTTCTAAAAGAGATAAAACATTAGGACATTAGGATATTCCTTTGTGTTTGTACTTACTACCAGATAGATGGAAGTAGGACTCTTCAGCACAGAAATGAAAAAAAAGTAAACAAAGGGAGCTAAAATTAAAGTTAGAACTGCCAGAAACGTCGTATAGGAAGCGATGGCCCAACAGACAAAAAATACAAGATATCCTGAGGGGAATGAGGAATTGCTAGAACACTGAGACCACCCATGTCAAAGGCCTAGATCGAAGAAAGCAGAAGCGATCTCAATTTTTGTGCTTCTACAGAATAGCAGTTCATAGCACCAAACATCTGTCTCCCAACATTTCATTAATATTTCCCCATAATCATTATTTAGTTTTATTTTTTTGTATAGCATTATTACTACAGATTGCTTTATATAAAGCAGAATTCTACTAAAACTTGCTTTGGGATAGGTCATCATTAGGCATTTGCATATTAGGACACCAATAGAGGAATTTTCTGGGTTTTAACTACTCCAGCAAGTGAACATCTAGTCATCCAAATCAAATTTGTCAGTAGGAAGTGACAACAATCATTTAGGATTTAAGTGACTAAGGGACGGAGTTTCAGTTTGTCTTGTATTTAAAAACCCTTCCTCATCTATTCTCATCTGCTTCAGAGAACTGGAGGCAGGGAGGGGAAGTCCACCCAGGCATTTAAAGCCTTTATTTATTTATCTGTTTAACTTGGGTACATGCAAAAAGCATGTACACTTACTTTTCTCAGATGGTCTCAGAGCAGAAACTTAAAAATAGAATTTTTAATTGCATTTAATGATTCTGATCAGACAAGTCCTACTCACTGCATTAGGATTTTTTTTTTTTTAAGACATTTAAGTGCTTTTGAAATGTAGATCCCCAAACTCTGACACAGGCACAGCTAACAGAACTATCTTCACCACTCAGCCTGGAAGGAAACTTGGTACAGAATTGTGAGAGATGAGTCTCGTCTGTAATTCGCTTTTATTGCCACCAGTGCAAGTTTGAGACATCTTGCACTAGGTACTGTACAAGCATAAGACAACTTTTGCCCCTTGCTGCTTCACAGGTCGTCTTGAGATGGAGTGCAACAGCGCACATCTCAAATATTTGAAAAGAGCAAAAGGTGGGAGAGACGCTGAGTATTCATTTATCATAGGGTGGCCTGCAGTGTTCATAGCTGAACAGTTGCATATCTTCCGCGTTGTATTTAACTGATGAATGAGAGAAATATTCAGGTCTTTATCTGCCAATCTAATTCTGATCTTATCAGCGGCAGCGGGATACAAACGGAGGGTTTCCTCAAAGGACAAAAGAACAACACATGCAAACTGCAACTTTCATCACATCCCACGTTTTCCAGGAAACAAATGGTTTTGAACAGTAGTTAGAGGTTGAAATTTGCTAGAGATTTACATGCAAGTAGGGACAGGAAGAAAGGAAGGGTTCTTACCAGGATCCTCCTATGCCACATTGTTATCATGTGAGCTGTACTCCAACGCCATTGCCAACACAAACTCTGCAACAGAACATTGTAGGCAAAAAGGCGGATAGGGACACATGGCTTTCATGGTCAAAGCTGAATGAAAAAACAAAAAGCAAAGAAGAAAACAGCTTTAATACTTCTAAAATTCAGTTTTAATAGCCTCGCTGTGACTAACAATAACAGATAGGAAAAATGAAGTCTTAGTATTATTTTCTCTCACAGGAACCCCCACAATATTTTTTAGCAAATTCTGTATTTATTTTTTTAATCCCAAATACTCAGATCTGAATTCTGTACACTTAGTAATTACCCCTCCCACCCTGCTTGGTGAAGAGACATGTTAGCGAACACGGTGCTTGCCAGGGTTGCACCTTGGCACATCCAGGAGACTCCAAGAGCAACACGATTTGGATTTTTCCCCCTTATTTTTGGTACAAGAGCACTTCTCTTTTTACACGTGCCCTACAGTTCACCGGGTCAACAGCTGCTTCCCAGCGCTCTCGCGACTGTGTTCAAGCAGCTGCCCTTCCACCACCCCGACGCTGTGCCTCCTCTGGGAGGGACGCGGCCAGGTCCTTCGCCCCTGTGCTGGCAGTCAGCGCCTGCAATTTCCTGGCAGGGGCAGGCACCCAAAACCTTCCTCCTTCCTGCTGGGTTGGTACCACACGAGCAGGGTGGGGAGGCCAAAAAGGAAAAGGCGCAGCTCCCCGCCCCGGACGGCTGAGATCTAGCGACAACACAGCGCAAAGGTAGCAGCTACAGCTGTGCGGGCAATAGCTGCACAAGACCTACGTACCTGTGCATCAGGTTGTAGCAGATATGGGAAGAGGCGTCCGGAGAGCCCTTCCCGAGCTTCTCCAGGAAAGGATGGCAAGGTAGATGGAAGCATCCCACAAGCCTTATTTGGGCTGTGGGCTACCTCTGTTTAGTTTTGCCAGCCCTTAAGAAGAGGATTAATTAATATTTTTGCTCAGCCACTTCCCTCTGGATTAGGCTACACCTCTGTTTAGGCAGTCCATGACAGATTTAAAGCCACTCAGAATTGCTGCTCATATTACCACTCGATACATAATTTCAGCGCATGTTACTGATAGCATTATCTACGTAACCAAAGTCAGGCACGTTACCTGCATTCTTAGCTATTTTAAGATTTGTGGGCAAGAGGTCCCCCACTTTCACTGAAGTTGCCTTTGCAACACATAAAAAAACCAGCATAAGGCACACTCCACTCCTGATGTTCTCCTTAGTAAAGCTGCCTTGTGTGTGGAAGGGTGACACAGTCACACTTGAGGCCCACAAAGAACAGTGTAAAAAAAAAAAACCCAAAAAAACAAACAAACAAAAAACCAAAAAACCCACACACCATTTTTTCCTGGCAGACTTTGTTGACTTTCCTCCAACCCAAGGTGCCACAACTAATGAAAGTCACAAGTAAGCGCAATGCATTAGAATTTTTTTCCTAAATATCACGTCCTTGCTGTTTTTCTATCAACCTGTTTGATTATGCTGCATATGGGAAAAGTGTGATAGAATTAATCAGCCTGCTGAAGTGAACTCTAAAGGAACAGATGAGCTTTGCAAAGGCTGTTGCTAGCATTGAAGAAAAGCTGTGACAAGAAAAAAAGCAGACCTAAATCCAGAAGCGCATCATTCAGAAAGTGAAGCATGCTGTGATTTATCAACACAAAAAAATTGATGGGAACATAGATCCCCCATCTCAAAGTGTTGTGTCTCTGCAAATTAAGAGTAGTATCTGTCATCAAGAAACAATGGGAGAAGAAATATGTTTGATAAAAGCAATTCTGTACTCTCTCATCAACAGAAAAACACTGTGTCATTGGAAATGGAGCTAAGGGATTTCTCCACAGTACCATTTCTAGCAGCAAAAGAAGTGGCGTGACAAGAGGAAGAGCAAATAATTAATAACAGAAGATCTAATGGAAGGAGTGGCTTTGCAAGAAGTGACTAATGTTGACCCCGTTTCAGAAAAGTCCAGATTACATTGTAGAAAGAGGATGCTTGCATTGCCCCCAGAGCGCAACGGCAAACCCAGTGCACAGCAGGCAGCGGCTTACCACTGTGGCACAACAGGGCAGCTTTCCCCTTCAAAGAGAGGGCTCCTTTCTTCTCAGATCAACAGCTGCTGCACACCAGTCTCCAACATCATCTTAGCAGTTTGATTTTTGTATACAAAAAAAGCAATATCAAAACATAAAACATGTAACAACTTTATGAACATTTTGCCAGCAGCTGATGCAATGGAAAGCACATCTCAAAACAGCAGGACAGCACAGGAAAACAAAAGCCATGGAGCAAGTGCCTTCACATAATTCGGCACATACTTGCTTTTCCTTGATTCCATTTCATATCTTGGAATGAAAGGCCAAAGTGTCTTATTTACTAATTAAGGTCTCATATGATAAACACTGAACAAGCAAACGACACCCACAAACAGAGAAACGTGTCAGCTGTCATGACCTTGCCAGCAGACTGATTTCTCAGTTCAATGACTTCACACCACAGATAGCAAAAAGAACTCTGGACAACTGCAAATGCGTATGTGTACGCGGTGCCTACTCACAGACACACAAGTATTTTTATGCTGGCATGCACCCAATACCACCGATTATGATCCAAAAGTTACACCTCCCTGTTTGAGCTAAGGACACTACAGATCCTACAGACAGGCGGGGGACAGCAGGGAGAGAAACAGGGACACTAACATAACAGACCTCTATTTTATAGTGTCACATTGTTAATGCTAATAATTAAGGATTCTAAAGTGCTTTAGAAAGTGGCATTATCTATCTAAACTAGTACGATGCCCGTAATCTGTGCAGAGCCAATGAAGAACTGCTGATGAAGCCTACAACACAACAACAAAGTCTGACTGCTTGCCATCTGCTCAAACCACTACATCACACCTCATCCCCTAAATACAGCCATCAGCCACAACAGGATGTAGATGTCCAGATTGTTTAGCTGTCACTTCAGCTGAACACACAGTGGCCATTGATGTGTTACGGTGGACTCTCAATACGAAGCATAACATATCACTGCCGGACAAATAGCTCCTTCCATTTTATGCTTTGCCCATTTTTGTGTGTGGGTTCATTGTTCCCATGAAGCAAGGTAAAACATTAGGGGTTAATTGAACAGTTTGCCCACCATGTTAAGTATTTGTATGTGTTATATAAAAATATAGTTAAATGATCTCTAAAACTCTTTGGCACTCACTCTCCCTTTGGTTAGAAGCCCAGGTACTCATACAAGAGCTTTTGGCTCCTTTCAACTAGATCTACTATTATAAAAAGCAGGTCTGGCATATTGAGCAGATTCTTGCAATTCTTAGCAGTAGAACTCCAGTTCAGAGGAGCTGGAGGTTGCCAAATTGTTGCAGTTTGAAAGAGAAAATTGGTACATTCAAGGAAGGGAGCAATTTGAAATTGTTATAAGGCACTTGGACGGGATGATGATGGGCAAGAGTTTCTTCTGTCATTTCTCTTATCACTTCCCAGCTGTTTCTTCCACTTTCAGATAGTTTCAATTTATCTTTCCATTTTTACCTGCATAGTTACCTAAGAGCCTTCTGGTTGATGCTGCTGTTTTTAGAGATGAGGTACCAGCTGTGCATCCTTGCAAGGTGCTGCACGTATGACCTTGAGATATTCCATGGAGCCAGTCAGAAAATGGCTTTAAACAGTGTCTCCTATCTCTCTGACAGCATCTCTCAATTTTTAGCTCTAGATATATATCACTTTATAGCATCCAAAGTGTTGTGCAAATGTTACCCAGCTAATACCAACAGAAAAATCATTCCTCTCCCAGCCCATACCCTGTTATTGTCTGACTGTTCCTCCATTTCACTGAAGTCAGTCCTTTTTGCTTGCTCCTCTGCAGGAAGATTAAAAGAGAATAAGAATAAAGGGAGCTGTTAATTTTATGTCACAGCTAGGAAACCAAAGGTCTTCAGATCACACTTTCTCCCCAGTCTTTAATTGCAAAATTATACTTGAAGGTTTGATGCAAGTCTCTCACCTCCCTATTTTTAAGCTACTAACAAGAGAAAAGAGCCCCAAACCTACATAACCTTGTTTAATCTGCAAAGTCTGCACAATGCCTTACTTTCCAATAGGTGAAGTACTGTTAATTACTAGCATATTCTAATAGTCCTTGACATTTTACAAGAAGCTGTGTTGAACTAAACCAGATTATGGGTCAGAATATGTGCTTTTTTTATTTTTTAATCATTGACACAAATTCCTTCTGTGGATTATGGCATTCTAAAGTGGCACCCCCACCCCTAAGATGAGTTTTTCCCGATAAATAATGCTAGCCTCTGGCTAGCATTGCTCAGCCTCTTCATAATTATTCATCACACTAGATCCAGCAAAAAGGTGTTCACAGCATGCTCTTCTCACATTTTGTTTAATCATTAGATACAATAGCAGTTAATAGACAATTCTGATTTTCAAGTAAGAGATATTGGAATTGCTGTGGGGGGGGGAGAATCGGTGACTTAAAGAATTATTGCTTCAGGAGAAAAGGAGGAAAAAAGATTCTTGAGCAGGGCATAATGCCTTTCTTTTTTTTGGATAAGCAATACAAGATCCTGAAATGCTCCCACTTCTAGATATGATGTTTATTAGCCTGTACTTAATTCCATATTAAATTTTAAATTAAAATAATGGAAGTTTTACCTAAATAAGTTAGACCATGACATCTTGTGATACTCCTCCAGATCTCACACTTTTTGCCTTTGCCATTAGACCTGCAAAAGCTCAACAGCACTTTGACCGGTCATGTCCCAAGGTCCTCGCCTGGCATCCTGGGTTGCTCACTCCCACCATCCCCTGTAGCCACTCATTGCCCTTGTCCTGTAATTAGACTCCAGGCTCTAGGATAGAGACTCATTGCCCTGTGTCTGTACAGCACCTAGCACAACAAGATCTTATCATCTAGAGCCCTAGCTGGCAATTATACAAGTAATACATCATCAAAACCTTTTTTTTCCTGCAGATAAATGTTATACAAGTTATGCCTGCCATAAGATATAAACAACAAAGTGCACCTCTTTGCATTCCAGCGTATTGTAGAAGATCATAAAAACACTTAATATATTATTTAAGCCAGTTAAGCTAGATAGCACAACTGCAGTAATTAGCAACAACTCTCCAAATCCCCATATGCCAGACAAAGGATCATGTTTAGCATTTTCGGGCTGGTAGGAGGGAATCAGAACATTGCAGAAATTAAATGACACACACTGCTTTTTCTTCTTCTGCCTCTCTCACCATAGCCTACGTTTCACTACAGCTACCCCACTGCAATATAAATACAGGAGACTGAAACCCATCACATAAAGAAGGCTGGTCTTTTTTTCATTACTCGTTAAGAGGGCGTGCAAAGATTTAAGAAAAGGAAAAGTTAAGCCACTTCTCTCAATTAGATGCATTCTGTAGGCCAGAAGGGAATTTCCTTTTTCATAAAAATCAAACCCAAAATAAAAAAAAAAACACCCCAAACCCCAAACCTGACTTCCCCTGGAAAATCCATGATCTGAAGTAAGTGTTAAGTAGAAGTTTAAAATATCCCAGGCAGCAGCCCCCACCCTTGAAGGGAGGGTCAGGCATGGGGCAACATGGTGTGTGCTCAGGTGGGGGCCCCAGGAGAAAACTGGGAAGCGCCAGGTGGGATGCGGAGAAGGGCACCAGGCACCGAATGAGGACAAGTCGTGATTGCTATGGGCAGACAGAGCTCTGCAACCGCTGCAGCCCTGGCTCCTACCACATGCCCCAAAGCCTGGGCAGGCATAACCGAGTTGAGGACAGCCTTCTGAAAGGTGTCCATCTCCACGGGCATTGCTCTATCAGGTTCTCAAGTTTATTGGAGGGAGGGGAAAGTGAGCAAGGTAGTTATTGCCTACGACAGTTTATATGATGTGATTCAACAGATTAACAGAAGAAGTTAAGTCATTTTTGATATTAAAAGATACTCAACTTGTTATAGACTTGACTTTGTGAACAGCAGTGAAGGGGCAGGTTTATGAACATGCCATTAACTCTGCATATTCAATTTGCATAAAACTCTCAAAAAATTCCCAAGTACACTACGAAGGAAGGCCTTTAACTATTCTCACAGGCTGCAAGTCACAAAGTATGGAGGAAGCTGATAAAGCCCTTTCAGTTCCTCAGAAGGCCAAGCAGCTTAAAACAACTGAGATTAGCAAACACCATTAATAAGCACACTAACATCTGATTGGAAGTCTAAAGAGAAGAGCTCAACAACAAAACTGCTGGAAGGACAAAAATAGTGTAGGAACATGAAGAGATGCATCTATTGGCAAGGGGGTATCCAGCACATGAGAGCAGTCACTAGTAGCGCTGGGTACTGTGGAAGATTAGCTAGCTGCATCTTCCAGTAGGAGAATATTTTGCACATGTCTGGTCAGTTTTTTCAAGAAAAGATGAAGATGGTGAAAGGGATGCAAATGTATTTATGGCTTCATGCTTAATACCTACATGGCACTGGACACAAGTAGTATTTGGGTTCTTTACCACATCTGTTCAAACAAGTGATTAAATGAACAACTCCCAACACTCAGCAAAAAGGGGTTCCTATGATGTTTTAAGATGCCTTTAATAACACCACATAGAAACAATAGCTAGGCCCAAATTCTCTTTTGGATCTCTTCCACTGATACAAGATCTATTAACTTGAGCTGTATTTACTGGCATCAGACTACAGGGAGAAGACCGGTCTCCAGCCGGCTGTGAAAGTTTGCATCATGCTGAAGCACCATGAAAGGAATTTCCAGCTCCAATTAGTGAAGCCTCCACCTCATACGCTGAGCAGTTGCACTGGGTATCATTAATCATTCTATCAAATAAAGTGTTCACCACCCTCTTGGTAGGAACAGGTTACTAAAGAGCATTCCTCATTACAATTCCTTTTCAGTATTATACTGAAATACATCTGGCAATGCTCAATTTGGTTTTTATATTTAACTAAACCACATGTACATTAAGCTGATTTTCAAGTATAATGAAAAATACCTGTACATCTGTATGCGTTTGTCAGCTCTCATTCCCTGTGACCTATCACTAAATAAATATTGCATCAGATGCTTGTGTATAATATATGCAACCTGACTCATCAAATCACACATGGTATCCATACTAAATCTGCATAAAATAGCAAATAACAAACAGCAGCATAAACAGAATATCTACAAATATTTCCTTTTTGGCTACATGCATAATCCTGCACTGGAAGAGCTGCTCCACCAGAAAAGTTAGCCAATGTTTGCATTTTCACAGCTCATTGAAAACTAAGACACTCAATAAATGGTAGAAATTACTATTCACAAAAGAGCTGTCAGGGGAAAAGGAAGAATTTTCCCTAAGGTGTACTGTTACAGTACTGTGTGTCTGACTGGCACTTAGGCTCCCTTTCCTTCACTGGGAGAAATATAAGATGTACAATCTATTTGTATTCCTGACTTTCCCCCATCCAATTAGGGCACTTTCAAAGCATTCCTGACCTTAAGCAAGCAATATAATCCAATAGATTTACTCCATAGATGTGGTCTGGGTTTGTACCATCTCCAAACAGGATGGGCTTCAAAGTGGAAGTTAATATCGTCTTCTAGAGGAGCGAGGGCAGGGATACAACCAGACATCTACAGACTCAAAGGCATTCTTCATGCCTGATCTTGTAGGAGCGGATTCATCCACAAGACCTTACGATGAACAAAATGAACTGAAATCTGACTCAGTGCTACCAAAAAAATGCCAAGAGACAGGAAAAACTTACAGCTTCAGTGGTCAGAGTACAGCTTTGAACATTATTACAGAGTTCAAAAGCAGAAAAGAACCTTTTGCAACCTCACCCTTCTTGTCCTTTCCTGCTCTGCTACTATATCAAGTAATTCCAGAGAAGATTAGTAAGATCACTGCCTCTGTTGTGAATCAGGTTAATGGACAACTCTTAAGTTCAGTGAGATCCTCAGATGAAGAACGTCCAAGGAAGTTCATCTCTACCTCCTGGTTGTATATTTATTGCATTGGCTGTGCTGTCTGTGTGTGGCATATACCAAAAACATAGAACAAAAATGGGATTTTCAAGGGGAACTCAAGGCCTTCTCCATCCTCTGAAACAATGATGTGTACACATGATAAAACAAAAGAGCCTTTCCATGCCATAATCACGTGTTTGTGGAAGCTGTTATCTCACAAGTGCACAGATATGGCCATGCAAATATGGGTTATGCCTGTGGTAGCGACTGGCGTATGTCCCTAGGGCTCCTGAACGGCTTCTAATCTGTGTGCCAACCTGTGCAAAAGCCCGTGCTGCAGCAGCTTCACTGCTCTTGTTAGCCAGGGACACGCTGTCCTTTGATATCACCCGGCCTGGGAGGCGAGGACATGAGATGGCAACTTCTTGGTTTAGACCTTAGCAGGGGAAAAGAAAAGGAGCTGCCTGCCACACCAAGGATGGATGCCACAATCACAGGCAGAAGATCCAGTGGCAGGGTGTGCTCCAGGCAGCGTTCAACATGTTGAGAAATCAGCTGTGCTTTCAACATCTCCTTCCACCAAACAGCCTCCAGCACAGTCCCCACAGACACCAAACAGAAGCCGTCATAGGAACACTTACCTGGGCTATCTTCACGCCTTCACTCTGCTACGTAGACCTTACTTTGTGTTAAGTAATATACAGCATATCTTAAAATCTGACTATAGACTAAGAAGGTGTAACATACCTCAAAGGGCCAAAGCAAACTTCCGGTGAGGCATTAAAAGGCTGCTTGTCTTTGCCTCTGCTCAGCACCAGCCTGGGCAAGGCTCCTCCGGCATGGAGCTTGCAGTGAAACCGCAGGCATGGGGGAGGCAGAACGCAGCCAGGGAGAGAAAAGATCCACAGATGTGCCAAGGGGGGGGCTTTGCTTAATGGATTTTTGTCATTATTGGATTCAATCACAGATAAAGGCCAAACTTCCATACAATGGCCTGAAAACAAGAACCTGAATCTGTTCCAAGGTCCATACATGAGTACTTTTCCAAAGTTACTACCTGCAACAGCTGTGTAGCCCAATGGGACCCTGAGGGTGCTCAGCATCTCTGCAGGCAAATGAGTTGCCCAGAGAGAGAGTGGATCAAAAGTGTCCCTCCTTCTGCCACAAAGGGCACCAGTTCCCTCAGCACAACCCCATTCAGGAGGGTCCTGGTGAGCAGAGGCCTTTGCACAGGCCTGGAGATGACTCCCCGCACCAGGAGCAACCTGGCACAGCTGAGTCACAGCCGCAGCGATTGCCCCAATTGTACAAGGGACACAACAACCTCACTTGTCCAACCGGTCAGGGCATGACAGGAGCTCGGCACATTTTTCTTTGTGAAAGCATTTATCCTTGAAGTAAATCTCCAAGATTAAAAAAAAAAAAAAAAAAAAGTCCCTTTTACTCCAAGCCTTTCCAGACTTCCTCCTGGCAAGTGCAGTTGACTCTTTTTAAAAAGGAGAGTTTGCTATTGGATGTCACCTAGAAAAGTTTGATCTCACCGAGGCTGGCTTTCACCACACGTGAAGGAGATATCCCTGAATTTTTATTAAATTGTAATGGGAATTGAGATCTCAGTTCCACCAAGCTCCTTTAAAAATACCAGCCAGGAGGTTTCTGTCACACCTAGATGCGTGTGGCATCCCACAGCTGGGCCACGAATTACCTTGCTCCTAACGTGGGAAACAGCCCAATCCCTGAACGCACAGCAGAAACCAGGGGGAGAAGGAGTCTCCGCAACGGGGAGTTATGAGAAGGAAAAACTGGTTTTAGGGGGAAGTATCAGACCAAGCAGGCTGGGACAGTCCTAGGTCCCTTTACGTGTTGCCATCCGTGTTTCCCATCTCTGGGTCACGGAGAGCATCTACAGCCAGGAGCCTCCAGAAACCAAGAAGGGAACGTCTCCCTCGCTCTGTCTGCGGGAGCCGCCAACAGCGTTGAACATCCTGACTGCCGATAGCATGGGGAAAACCCCGAGTTTTCCGCTTATTTCTCAGGAACGCGTTTCCATGCTGCCGGTGGGGTTGGGGGGTCCCAGGCGCTGTGGCTGGTGGAACTCAGAACCAGCCCTGGGTCGCCCCGGCAGCACCCCAACGCAGGAGCCGTGGCCCCTTCCCAGGACAGGAGAGGGCCCCGTTGCTCATGGAAGAGATGACAAGCTTGGAAGAGGAGGAGGACAACGCTATAGCAGACATGGGAGAGCCCCGGGCTGGGAGTGGGTCTGGCCAGGTGAGCGCGGGCAGGGAGAAGGGCACGGAGCCGAGGGAAGCGCAGCTTCAGTTTTACCTCCGAAATGGTGTTTGGGCTCGAATTTGCAAGAAGTAGTAATCTTACAGAGGAGTAGAGCGTGTCAGAGAAGAAAACTTCTCTTCCTACACATTTTAGCATGTTTTAAAAGGCAACATAAGCTTGTTTTCGAGTCAGTTATATAATCTTGACTTTCCAAAAGAGGAGTTACCTACACAAACATTGACACTGGGGAAAAAAGCCATTCCCTTTGCAAAAAGGGAAAATTTTACCCACAGACCAAGGAGGACCAAGTTCAATGGCTGAGTGTTTTTACTGTTTGTTTTTAATCTGGCTTTGTAATGGGTCAGTCCTGGCACCCTTTGACATCAGTGAACGTTTTGCAGGGAACGGAGCACAACGCGTTACAATGAGCCCATTGTAGCAACGCATTTGCACTTAACAAGTAAATGCCAGCTCTTATTTGATTAATGCCATTAGGAACGAGTGGCCATTGTTTATCTTGTAATTTATTAGAAGTAGGATTTCCAAAAGGGACTTAAAGTAAGTGCCTAATTCTTATAGACTTTTAATTATAATTGAATACCTAGCTTCATTAAGCACCTTTGAAACCCCAATCTGAAATGCTTTTGACACAGAGAGAGAGACAGAGAGAGAAGTGCTTCTGAACCTTAGGATGTGGTTTGTCCTTGACACCTTTTTAAACAGAGGATGAAAGATTTGCATATGCTGAAAGACTAATCTATGGTTTTGGCAATTTGTAGACCACAAAGCAGGATCTGCTTGGCACAGCAAGTGAGACAACCTATTCAAAGGGCAGTCTGAGCACTCCACCTGGCAGAACTCCACTCATCCACTGCACAGACGACCTTGATCAAGACACCTTTCAAATTGTGAGATACTAAATAGATTTTAGCAGTAGGAAAAAAAAAAAAAAGGGGGGTGACATTAAGTTCTCTTGAGAGAATGAGCAAATAAAACTCAGAAGTTTGGCAGATGGAGCAAAAAAGCATGACAAAACACTTCATGCTGTAGCTACTTCCTTTCACATCTGAAAGTTTTTAACCTCCTCATTGTTTTCTAGTCAACTGGGCATCATACTGGCTTTTAGTAAATTAACAAAAATGCATAACCAAAAAAACCTCTTCACATTCCTTGTTGAGGTCTTTGAAACACGTACTGCTACGTTATTATTTCATGTAATGCCACATGCACCGGGATTTCAGTTGTTTGGTGGATCCGGATCGCTTACGCTGCGATCACAAAGCTGAATTTCCTAATGTTCCTACAGAGCCCCTATAGAGGGGCACCTCATTTCCATTTCTGTTACATCGTGGCATAACCACATGTAAGCCCAGTCCTGGCTGATTGCATATAACAGGAGGAGGAGAAAGAAGAAAAAAAAAAAAGAAAGAAAGAAAAAGAAAGAAAAAAGAGGGCATCCAGAAGGTGTTGTTTGCTTTTGCACACCGAGTTCCTGTCATGTGCTAGCATTTACAACATATCCCAGGGTACAGCCACAGGAAGCAGAACTGTGTGAACAGAGGTTCCCTTCCCCCTCCCTGCACAACCATAGCTCTTTTGCAGCCTGAAATCTCTATGTTTTGCCCTATGATGTCAAAAGGGAATCCCGGGTCTTGGAAAGCCGTAAATTCCCTTTTGCTTTCACATTTGACATGCTTGACTCTGGGCATCGTGCCAGGAATGAACCTGAAACCTGCAGGCCTGATCCCCTTGCACATGCAGAGCGGGCTGCAGAAGATCCCAGCCCAAACCCATTTTAGTTCACCCATGTCCACCCAGAAGACATTCACTAAAACACATGGCTCCCTTGATGTTTCTTCAGCCAGCTATTTAATCAGTTTATTTACTGAAGGAGAGTGTCTGAGCGGGACTTTGAGTGCTAAACACATCCATCTCAACACATTGAACTGTTTTCCTTCACAGTGCAAGGAGTATTTGAGACCCTTCAAAAAATCACTTCGGAAACTGTACTTGCCCCAACACGTCGCCAGAGAGAAAAAGCTGAAGTACACTAAGGAGAGCGTGACCTTACTTGGGGACCGCATCAACATGTTTCTTCAGCAGCACTGCAAACCTTCGGAAGTCAGGCACTGGAAGAAGTAAGGTCACCCTCCTCCCCAACAGCGATGGTGCCCTAACAGCGATATTCCCATACAAGGGGCTCCCGGCTCTGCCCCTCACACCTGGGCACTTGGACACGTAATTTGACACCCCCCCAAGTTTCCAGATCCTAGAAAGCTCGAGACTCAAGTAGTTTTTGCTCCAAGTGCTGGATGCTTGGAGATGAGATACTGAGCTCTGGCGTTTCCCTGCAGGTAATTTTAGCAGAGACTGAGCGGCACCTAGTACTATCCAAAACAAGGCTGGTTTCGATGAGCCACCCAGGAGCAACATCCCTTGGCAAGTGCAAGAGTTGCTGCTTGGCCACCCTAGTTAATGGGTAAACCTACACATGCTTAGGGAAGAGCAATTCTTCACAAGTTCATAAGGTTTGGAAAAACCGTTGTGCTGGTCACCCTTGACAACCCGGGGCTGGCAAGCAGCACTAGGAAGGGAATGTAATAAGTCTGTACTCACGGGCACGGCTCATCCTTTCCCTAGGATGCTGTGGAGATACGTCTCCCTCTTCTCGGAGATGGATGCGAGACAGCTGCACAGGCTGTATAAATACGCCAAGAACAACCAAATGCATAAATTTCTGGTAAGCAATCGGGAAAGTTAATACCCAGCAAGGTCTTCCTGCTTTAAAAGGATGCCTATACCATGGCTGGATAGCGTTAAAGGAGAAACCTTTACTCCTTCTGAGAAGTCCTGAGGTGACTGCCTGGGGCTTGGTGATGTGAGGTGACATCTGCCACATGGTGTTTTATGGTTTTGGGCACAGTTTGCTGACCTGAGCCCCTGCCACCGCGCTCCTGCCAGCACCCCTGGCCAGTCATGCATTACAGAACAAGTTTTATCCTTAGTTTTATTTGATAATGGAAGAGTTACATTTTGAAACAAGCAGCTAATTCAGAAAAAAGCAGTGCTTCCTAAAGCTCTCATCTCTATGCCTCGGCACCAGCTAGAAAAAAGGAAACTATAGTGATCGCTTTCCTGAGAACACAAACTCCAAAGAGTTAATCCAGCTAAGCACATTCATGACCAATCACAAATATCTCTCCTGACCAAAGGCTGAGGACTCCAGGAAGTGCAAAGGTCCTTAAGAAACATATACCTTATCGGAAAAAAAAAAAAAAAAAAATTAGAGCCACCTAGGAAACTCTTTCCAGTAAGTTAGAAGACTGCAGCAAACAAGGCCTCATTCAGTTACCGTAGCACTGTTTGCTTCACATTAAAGAGAGAACTGTGGTCATCTGATATCTGGCAGTGATCAGGCAATAAATAAGTTTGAGGCTGCAGGTAAACAGCTGTCTCTTTCCCGTTTTGAGGGAAAGGGAGCAACCAGCCATACAGCTTTTGGTTTCAGCTTATGGGGAAATAAAATCATTTATTTACCTTTAAGACCAGAAAGATATTTCCAACAATGAGGAAATTAAACCTATAGTTTAAAAAAAAACCCAAAAACCAAAAAACATATTGCTAGTGTGAGACACTCAAGATTAATTGGGGATATTAAAATAGCACCTGGAGGCTCTGGGACTGCAATGGGTGTTCTCGCTCCCGTAACTCCAACTCTTCAACGCTACCCAGCCAAGTCAGCTCCGTTTCCAGCACGGCCATTCCCAGAGGCTCAGCCTGGGCTGGGACACAACCTTGGCTAAGGACGAACCTCGCAGAGCCCATTTCTCTTGCGTTAGCGCTCTATAACCACCCTGAACAGTAAGTATTATAAGAAGAATTTGAACAAAAACACCGTCCCATCCCCAAAATAAACCGCACAACCAAAACACAGAATCCGCACCACGTTTCTCTCTCTCCATGGGGAGAAAAGGAAAAAAACCGAATCGTATGTGACAAGCATTAGTCATGCTGCATCGTGCACTATCGGAGCGCATCAGCGCGTGCCGATGAGCATCTACAGGAGCCTGCACAGAAAAGGCTGCCAGATCCCACTGCGTAACGCTTGCAGGCTCGTCTGCTTCCAAAAAGGCTGGTAGGAGCAGCGACAAATCAGCCCGTTATATAACGGTTGACAAATGCCTTTTGTTATGCAAGACAAGTGGGAGAAAATAAGCATCTTTGCCCTTTGTGGGAAGGGAACAGCAGTCGGCTCCCTGCTAAATCATAAACAACCGGCTGCGGATCGGAGCGGTGCCGGCACGCTCTCCGCGACACAGAAATAGGCTGTTTGGAAACACCTCGTCATTTAGATAAGTGAGCATAAAAATATGGAATCAATGCGTATCTCGTAATTGAGGTTGCCAGTATGCTAATTTGATAACTTCGTGATTTTTTTTTTTTTTTTTTTTTTTTTTGTACAAGAGATGCCTGCAGCATTGCCAGTGAGTTAGCGGTACTCATTAGTCATCATAAGATCAAAAATCTGCCTTCCCTTGCCTTGCATTTGGGCTTTTCAGCCTTTTTGTTTCAAAAAGGCATTTGAATTTAAACGCTGGCCCCAGTCCTCTGGTTTTAGGCTTCGGTACTGAAAATATCAGGACTGATCCAGTTCTAGGGGTAGAACTGGAAGGCAGCAACATTTTCCTTTGAGCTCTGCTTACTTTCAGACAAGGCAGAAAGCCCATTCGCAGTAGAAATTAGCCCCACGTCTCAGCCCAGAAAACATATTTCTTTGCTTTTTAAGACCACCTGCGATCCCAGAGGGGTTTTTGCTTTTCTTTTCTCTCTCTTTGTTTTTTTATTTTTAAAGAAACGTCAAACGTCATGACTGCTGGCAACGTGAAAATCTTCTTTTTTTTTCCTACGGGATTCTATAGAGGGACGCGGATAACATCGCGAGGCGTTCAGAGCAATTCTGCCCACGGCAGGTCCCGTCGTGGGGACGTTGCGGCTCCGTCCCGGCTCCGGCTGGGCAGCGGCGGCTGCTGCCTCCAGCACAGACGCTGCCTAAACCGACAGTGACATCCAGTGGCAGCCACACGGGCCGGGAGCGCCCGGCTCCGAGCGCCCGGCTTCGCCTCCACGAGTTGGGGCCAAACTCTGGTGCCCGGTGGGCGCGCGTGGGCCCGAGTTCAAAACACGTAGCGAAACGGCACCATCCGCTAGTGACCCCAAAGCGCCTGAAAAACGGCAATATCTCCCTGCAACGGGTGCGCCGGGACGGGTTCTGGGTTTAACCCGCAGCCTGCGGATTTCGGGTGGCTGCGGAGCTGGGGCAAGACGGGGATCCCGCGGGGAGCCGCGGCACGGCGCAGGAGAGCGCGAGCGGGCGCGGATGCTGCCCGGCCCCGGCCGAACGGGGCGAGCGCCCGGGAAGACGCTGTTGCAACGTCTCGTCTCGATGCCGTTGCTGCCCAACGGGGCCAGGCTTGGGCAAGAGGCATTGCCCAAGCGTGAGCCAGGGCACGGCCTCTGCTCACGTGAACGCCCTTAAAAGCGTCATCTGTTCTTTTCCTGAAGCGATTATACTGTCATCCAGAAAACCCAGATTCGGCGCCGGTATCCGAAGAAAAGCTGAGGAAGCTTTGCGACGCGTGGGGACTGCGCGAGGGCGAGAACGACGCGCAGGGATGCCCGGCTCGAGGAGACGGCCGCCACAAAGGCTCCCGCAAAGCGGCGCCCAGCGGCGGGACCGAGGCGTGAGAGGTAGCGTGGCTGGCGGGTGCTGGTACGGCCGGCGTCAAACCTCCCTACTCGGCCAAGCGTAGCCATCGCTGCTTGGCGTCTTTGCAAAATAACCAGGAGGTGGAGATGGACAGCAGCAGAGCGGGAGAAGTCGGGCAGGTTGGACC
The DNA here is from genome assembly GCF_003343035.1 of Apteryx rowi. Lineage (NCBI taxonomy): Eukaryota > Metazoa > Chordata > Aves > Apterygiformes > Apterygidae > Apteryx > Apteryx rowi. The sequence continues at coordinate 471,448 of NW_020449686.1, read as the reverse complement.
GCCGCCTCGGAGAGCAGGCACAGAAACAGGGAAAACTGCCGTAGGAAGGGCTACGGCCTCGGAGGCGGCGGGGAGGAGGACGGGAAAGGCATGCCTTCGCCCGCCCACCGCCAGTTGACATTAATTAGCGTGTTTTTACATACCAGTCTGGATGCTCAAAACATACTTGCGGTTTGCGGGCCCACCCCGGCGCAAGCCGCACACGCTGATGCTCTGCGGCAAAAATGCAGACCGACCTGTAGCGGGCGGATTAGCTAAGAAGAGTCACCGGCAACCTGTTTACTCCGGCATACGCACACCCTGGAGGAGGGATGGAAAAGGGACGCCAGGAGTGGCGGCGGGAGAGCTCAGCTCTGCCGCCAGCAGGTGCCCCAGCCTGCCTGTGACGGGCTTGTCCCACATACGCCTATTTTCGAGCTGCTAAAATGCAATCATATGTCCTGTGGGAGTTCTCACAAACCAGCTTGCCTTCCCTCTCTTTTCTCCCCAGGTTCTCTGTTTACCTCCAGAAAAGGTCTAATTTGATTATGTTACAGCACTTAAAATCCAAACTGATAAATTAAAAGTTGAAAAACAAGAAGTAGCTAGACAGCGTGATCTAGAAAACTCAGTACGGAGTTTTCCCCTGCTGGCTCTGTGACTCCGGGCAACCCTCTGCTGCTTCTGCTCCCGGTAAAAATAGGGAAAATGCCACCTAACCAAGCCAGCAGAGGTGACACTCGATTCTTATATGGGTAAATGCACTGAAGACACAAAGTGCACGAAACACTAAAGATCACTGTAATCGAAGTGTAACGACTTCAAACCAAGGATTTGGGATTACTCTTTGCTTGAGAGCCTGCATCCCTGGGCATCATGATCCATATGATGTTCCCATACATTTCTAACGACAAGATATTTGTGGAATTGACCCATATGCAGCATCCACCCGGTAAAGGCCCCAAAGGACAGCTAGGGCTAGAACAGCGTTAGCTTCCTTCGGCTCTCCTGCTGCTCGGGCCTCAGGGGAGTTATTCCTGCCATTTCCTTTGTTTTTTTAAGGTTCTAACAGACACCTTCAGAGGTCAACAGAGAGGCAGAAATCGATAGATGCAGTACCGTCACCCAGCAGCCCGGACACGACACACGTAAGAAAGCAGTCCTCGCCATTTCCCCAAACCGCAAAACACCGAAATACTTGCTTGCGGTGTCATAGCAACGAGCTTCACCCAAGCAAAATGAAAGCGTGCGATTTTAAGCCATGTGATCCTATTTATAATTACCCTGGAGTTTAACAGCGGCGCGCCAGCATCGAGACTTGTTTGAGGACGTCTAGCTATTGCATCTACCTCTGCCACATCACCCTTTCTGAATAAAGCCTCATAACTCAGGAGCAGTTTTGTGCCTGAACAGGCTGCACGTACATTCCCACGGACGCGACCCTTTTCCCACCAGGGTCCCTTCTCCTTCCAGCGCTACTCCAGCGCGCAGGGACACACGGACGCCCATGCGGTTGGCGGCCGCGCTGACCGGGCAGACGGGAGACTGAAAGAGGGAGAGACCCTCTTAATGAGCGTGTTGTGGTGTGAAAGCAAGAGAAGTTTCATACCATCTACACACGCACTTGTTATTTCTAACCGTTCCGGGCAAATAATGGCCCCGAGCCAACAGAAATGTCAGCGTTGCTGGCAAGCGCCATCGCTGCTGCCCATTGATCCAAACCGAGGCGCCGGCAGCCCTCTGCTCGGGGAGGGGACTCATCCGGGAACTAACGCTTAGGGATAGTAATAATTAGAAAAGAAAGTAGCGACAAAACTGCCTGCCCTGTGCTTCAGGGTGGGCTAGATTTGACAGGCGGAAGCTAGGTTTTAGGAAAACATCAAAAACGGCAATAGCATGGCATGGCAACTCTTTAGTCTGATAAGTAAAGAGAACAAAATGAGCAGATCCTGCCCTCGTGCTAAAATCAGATGGATTGGTAACGGCTTCGGTTATTGCCTCTACACCTGAGCCAAGGCAAGCGCCGGGCAAGGCCGTTCCTTGCTAGACCCCTTTGCAGAGCAGCCGATACCAGCAAAATTTTCAGAATTCTTCAGAAAAACAGACTCGCTTCTCAGGGGCCTCTGGGATCACGTCCGCAGGCCTTGGCATGGGGCTAAGGCACCGGGCCACACATCCAGCCGGGCACCTCCGCAAAGGGGCAGAGCACCGCGGCCACGCAGCGCCTTCGCCGGCCGGGCACCGCGTCTCTCTGGGGGTCTCCTCGCACGTGGTATCGGACAAGCAGGCAGGCAGCAGGAGCAGTTCAGTTTTATCGGGGGGCTGCAATGAGAAGACAGCTGCTTGTGCAGTGCAGACCTGGGTCAGCAGAACGGGAAGAATTTTCTTCCGATAATTCTGTAGGCTATTTCTGTCAACTAAAGGTTTGGAGCTTTCTCCACAGCACACGCTCTATAGATCAAGTAGAGCATCACATGCAACTGCATCAGAAAAACGCTGTATGCCCTCAAAATGTCACACTTGTTTAAAACGAAGTTGAGCAAGATTAAAGCGTGCTCACATCCTGGATCATTCCTGAATTTATCCAGTAGGACTTGAGGGTCTTAGAAGTGACAGGAATGCTCCCAAGGAACACGGAGCTCTGCCAGGAACAACGTCCCGGGTGACATGGGCAAAGAGAGGCAAAAGGAGAGATGTCATCTTTGAGGTTCCCTACTCTCAATATATTCCGAGAAAACCTTTTGTATAAGCTATTGAACGTGTCGGTGACCCTAATGCCATATTACAGCGATGGCTTTTTCCTGCTGTTTAACATTGAAGGCTGGTGAGCAGTGGAACCACCGAAGGAGCCTTGCACAACTGCAAGGGTTCCAGCGCCCAACCCGCATTGCCTAACGCGGGCTGTTTTCTCATTTCCATTTAAACGTAGCATTGGCAAATTCATGGAAGCGTTATGCAAGCTTGGTTTTGGCTCTTAAGAAAAGCAAGGTTTTCATGCATTTTGTAAAATGCCAATGCATAATGTAGAACCAGCCAAAACACCACCCACCCGCTTCCCCCCCGGCAAAAAAACATTCCCTCAACAAAACACAAACCTGAAGAGCTGCAACAAGGCCACTGTTTACAGTTAAAACAAGTTCAGGACAGTAAAGCACGTAATTTGCAATGCAGAAAGCAGAAGTTTTGTTCAATAGGAAACAAAAGATGTCAGAAATAAACAGATACTTGTGCTGCCTGCAGCAGGGACGTCTGGTGGCAGCCAGCCCCTCCGGGATCTGCATTCCCGGCACACGAGCCGTCTCCGGCCTCGGCAGGGATGCACTAGCCTTTCTGCTAGGCAGGAAGAGCTCCCTGCGCTTCAGAGTCTAAGTGGAGGGGGGAAAAAAAGAAAAGAAAGAAAAGAAAAAGAAAACCCAACCCCAACCTTAAAGGAAAAAGGTCGTAGGGCTGAATGCACCAGGGCCCCCTCGGCGCACTAGGCACCGTGCGGCCTCCGCTGCGGTGCCACGTGCTCTTCCCTGGGTCCCTCGCACGTTTGCCCCCGGCCCGTCCTAGGGGAACCGGGGTTAAGTTTTGTCGGCATCGCAAGCAGCGCCGTGCTCGTTAGCCCTTGCTGGTGTCAGGGTTTTGGACTTTGTTCACACTAACCGGGAAGAAAGTCATTGCTGGGAATCAGCTTTTACCCGGCTCGATTTGGCAGCTCCTCCAGAATCACCAGGGGCTCGGAGCGCACGTCTCCATCTGCGGCCGGTTGCCTTCACCGGGGCGGGTTGACTCTTTGCTTGTTAGTCCTTCCTTTGCACAAGCACGAGCTCCGCGGCTCCTCTTTATTAGTCTTCTGCTGTCGGTTTGGGCTTTGTCGCTTGGCTCCGGCACTCCCCAAATGTCAGCGTTTCCCTGGGGAGAAGGGAAGGAATTGAGAAAGCCGCAGGCGCGGGGGGAGCCGTCCCCGGCCCGCTGCTTTCACCCATTTCATCCGCGCGGCTGCACGGCGGCAGAGCCCCGACAACTGCGGTGACAGCTCAAGCTTCCCAGCCTCGGGATTCATTCCGGCTTTCCCAAGAGCGGGCCCTGACCACCAGGGGAAGGTGACACGAGTTCCTCAGGGCGTTACGACACACTCGAGGAGCGCCCGGTCACCTAGTAGCCAGGCAGGTATTTTAAGGCATTTTTCCTCTGCAATTGTAACTGAAGACATTTCGGCTCAAAACCAGCAGCGGGGGCACGGCGCTGCTGGTCCCAACCTCCTCCTCTCTCCGAAGGGGAAGGATAGCTTCCTCTTGGGTGCGTTTTTTTAAGCCTCATTAGAGTCTGCCATCAACAGCTTAAAGTTATTCTGGCACACGGACATTACCATGCTAATGCAGTATAGCCTGAACTACTCAACTATAAATACCACCTCTTTTTTTAATCTACTTTTAAAGTGCATTGCCTAAAGAGCTCCATTAAAAAAGCAGAATCAAGAAACTAAAACCATCAAAGCTTACAGCCCATATAAATAGTTCCATTAAGTTTTTCGGGTTTTTAATTCAACTGCTAGGAGTACCAGAAGATCCTAAGTGAAAAAGCAATTGCATTCGCTACTCAATATGGAGCATCAAAATGCAAAAAGATGAAGGGGTCAGCTAAGACAAGAAATCCCCAAGATGCATAACCAGAGTTTTATGCAAACCAAATCATCTTGCTCAGGGTGGATTAACCAGTCTTCTGCAAGCTTCTTCCCCCAGTAATGGCAATGATCGAGTCAGATGCAACCCAAAAGGTAGATTTGTTCAATGCTTTCTACGTTAATGGGGTAAACCGAAACCACGTGTGTGCAGACCGAGCACGTAACCGCTGTCCATCCTGTTAACGAACTCAAACGAGCACGGTGGGAGCCGCCCTCCCGTCCGGAAGGCTCCTGCTCCAACGGGTAGTGACGAGCTGCTGGTGACAGAGACAGACTAACTAGATCCAGGAACGGCTTAAGCTTTTTATGGCATCACCGAGGAGCGAGCGAGGATCTCGGCCGCAGCGAGCCTGAGCGCGCGCTCGAGCTGAACTCGTGAGAATAAAGGTAACGGCGGCAGAAAAGCTCTAAGGCAACAGCGAGCTGCCGACTCGCTGCCGCTCGAGCCCGTTGCACGTCAGCTTCAGCATCACAGAAGCTGCATTCAAAACAACGCAGATATCACAACAGCCAAATCTAAAACCAGTTCGATGCAGGTTATGATAGAGCAGGGATGGGAGGGAGTGAGAAGGCAGATATTTTTCAAAAGCGAAGCTTTAACTGAATTCAACGCAAATACTTCAAAATGCAGGAACACTATATTTATTAGGTCAATATTTCATTTTAGCAATACAGTTACAGAATATCACAATGCTGGTTACAAACATAGTATGGTTTGATGGTTACAAATAATGTCGGGCACTGCAGTCTGTGAGAAGTAGGATACGAAACGTTAGTCTTGACACGACAAGTAGGGTGGTCTTCAAAGTCTAGTAATGATCAAGATACTTTCATATAAATGACTGTGGCACTACAGGCAGAGATTCTGGTTTAGAGGTGTTTTTTGTATAAGTAGTTTGATTTATACAGTTATACAGTTCAAGCAACATCTTTTTTAGAATGCTATTAAATTAAAATCCCCTGTAGTTTAATAAAGTATAAAAATAGTACTGAGCCTGGTAATATTCAATAAAATGTAGAGTTCATTCACATCATTAAGTAGTAAAGAAATTGTAAAGTTGTAGTTACCATGGCAACATTGCTTCCCATAAAGGAATATACATAAAAGAAAAGTTACACATATGGTACCTGCGACAATTATTTAGTGATCCAACACTGAACTTGTGCACCACAAACCAAGTTTCTAAATATCTCTATATATTTATATAGTATATATCTTTTTCATCTTAAAATTTACTTCTGAGAAAAAAAAAATGTGCACTTCAACAAACTCACTAAGGCCACTCATGCTATAGATACCTAGGATTGCAATGAAATATTGTTAAACAAGACCCTAGAGCACGCACCTTTATATCACTGAAGGGAAACCTTTTTCACTGCCTAAAACATTCCTGAGATTTACAGACAAAAGCGTTACTAGTGCTGTCAATTCTTCCATATATGGTTTATTTCTAGGTGAAGGAAATTTCTTCCCCGCTTCTCACAGAAATCCTCAAAAGGCCAAGAAATAAAACATGCAACAGGCCGTTTGTGTCAAACATGAAACACTCACAATGAATATTCAGATTTGCAAATAACATTTGGCCAGTAATTTTCTTCTTATAAAAACATAGTGGGGAGGGAAGGGGGGAAACAGCGAGCTTTAGATAAGGAAGTTTTTGCACAGGCAACGGAGGAAAGAATCTTTGCTGGAGACTGCCGAGAGCAAGGCCCCCGCGCTACCTGCTGCCAGCCCGTAAGTCAAACCCGACCTTTTATCGATCAAGTAAAGTTTTTGTCAATAGCTTCAATCATGTTTTAGGCACGATGCATTTTCCTTTTTTGTACTCTACCAATCTGTATGACTATAAAAAGGAAATTAAGTTAAATGTGCATTTTTCTGTACCATGAGAAGCAGCGCAATGGCACCTTTAGCAAATTTTAGACTGCAGCACATTTAAAGAAAAACTTCATTTTTAAAGTTAAGAACATAATTTTCCTAATAAGTTAGAATTCAACAACAACTCCCCCCCCTTCAAAATTATTTAACAAAAACCCTGTGTGCAAAAGAAAGTCTTAAACAATAGGTATCTATACAAAGTAAAGAGTGCACATACAGACTCTGAAACAGAGGCAGACACTCGATGGTCGTAATGAATATCATGCCATAAAAGTGACCAAACAACTGCTTGGAGCCAAATAGTCACTAGCTGTTGTACTTCAAGTAACTGAGGGATATACTTATTCTGAAACACCTTTCTGCAACTTTCCCCTTCCTCTTTTGTCAGTTCTTAAACACTGCATGTACTTCTCCCTTTCCATAAACTCTAGCTGGGAGGAAAAAACAAAACAAAACAAAACCAGATAAAAAACACAGAATAGTCTGAGTCCTAAGAACAGGGGAGAAATCCTGACATCACTTTCTCCCCTTTCTTTATAAAATTGAAGTGTTTGCATTAAAACAGGACATAAAAATAACTGATTCAAACAACTTTATGTTAAAAATAAAGTAGTAAGGGCTTGATTTAAACAATAATTAAAATATTCTCCACAAGGGTGACACCTGTCCTCAACACTCGTGAAGACTGACTGTAGTGTGATCAAATTACTTACCTTCAAGAGAGAAAATTCTGAAGAGGCATTTCCCTGGGTTCCAACTCTCAGGTCTCCCTTTTAATGCCAGCACCACATTGCACCTTCTGAGATACTGGTAGGTGCATTGTGCATAAACAAAATGCCAATAATTAATCAACTTTAGTGTTTCATAGTTGGCTACTCGAGTCACAGGAGGCACGAGTTCTCCCAACACGCAAGCTGTCCATATAGCCCCTTCCCCAATACTTACATTCAGACATGCACGAAAGACTTGCTTTGGGGGTCAGACAGGAAGAAAATTCCTCAGTTCTAACCCTGGGAGGAGGAAGGTGCAAGGTCTGTGCTGCAAGTCCTGCACTGAAGAGCCACACAGCGCAGATTTACCAGTAGGAGGAAGGCATGGGGGAATAGACCCTCCGCTCCTTCAGCTCTGCCTGGTAGGGAAGTCATGAAATTATATTGAAGTAATTTTTACAAATCACCTGCAAATTCACTGCAATCACCTGGGAGTTGCCCACATCTTTATGGAGGGACATCCCTTACTCTGGGGGTATGGCCCCGAAGATACGTTTACCTTACTCCAAAGTCACCCAACTGCACTAGACTCCTACTTTCTCAAAGATATCAAACAACGAGCTGTACCAGCAGAGACAACAACAGAGTAGGGTAACGACCGAAAACACAGCATTTCAAATAGTGCCCACATGCCAGTACAGAAGGCTAATTTCTTCTGAGAACTCCATTTGAGACATACAGATTTGAAAACCAAAGAAAATGAGAGTTTTGTAATACTATTACATGAAGAGTGCATCTGCAGCAGGGACAGCATTAAGTCAAGGTTTCAAACTACAGCATGCAGAGCAGGCAATGGGGCATTTCGTAGGCAGCTACAAAGTTGTTCTGCAACCTCCTGTGCTTTGAGAACTTTAGCAATCGGCCACAGTGCTCTTTCACCAAAATTAACATGCTGTGGCACGACTGGAGTTGCAAAGATGCTACAATGAGAAGTCCAACCCAACAGTCATGTCAGGATTTCACTCAGTCATGTGAAAGGCATGCTAATAGTCCCACAAGGATCACTGCAAATACTCTTGTCAAAGCCATGGTTTTTGGCCAAAGCCCATTATCAAAGAGAACTCTCAGTGATTTTTAGGACCTTAATTCCTTCCAGACAAGCCCTAAATACAAAGTATAGAATAAGCTGACGAAGCAGCTTCAAGCAAGAAAGAAAAGTACATCCAGCCAGCAGGTTTGATAAAACAGAAAAACCCTACTGATTAAATTAACTGAACTGATGTGTTGGTTATCAGACAGAAGCATAACCCCTCCCTAACCTGCCTCGTGTCGGAAGCTCTCCTGTTGGCCATAAACTGAAGGCAACTGATGAAACACAGATACAAACCACAGAGAGCTAAAGGAGGAGGGGGGGGAAAAAAAAAAAAAAAAAGGCAAAACCCCCCGCAATGGTTCATGTAGAGCACTTTCACCAGTATCGCTTGAATAAGGTGCCCTGCTCCAAATGAAACCTTGAGAACTCGGAGGTTCCTTTGCCAAAAACTAGAAGCAGAGACCCAAGACTGGAAACCCTGACCAAGTGGTATCTCCAGACAACATAAATCCTTGTACCCAGTTTGAGGCTTTTAAACACTTCTGCAGTACAGAAATTATACAACTTTTCTAGCACAATCTTAAGGCCCCCCCTGCTCAAGTTCTGATACTAGTATTACCTATTTGAGTTTAAATAGTTTTAACAGGAATTAAGAATTCAGAAATTTTGTAATTCATCAGTGCCCTGCTGCATGAACACTCAGGGCTAAATATATTTTGCATGGTAGTAAGCCAAATACATTTGCAGTATCTAAAGCACTCACATAAGCAACAAAACTTGCTATGAAGAAATTAGAATTTAAATCCATGCATAATTTTAAGGTGGATTTTCATTGAACAGCCTTTTAGGATATACTGCAGTCTAAGTGTTAATAACAGTTTCTTGATGCAAATACTTCCTATCACTTCATTTAAAATATTCTAAGTACGCAATCATTAAGGCTGCGTTCACTAATTACATAACTACATTTTAAAAGTTGGTATTATTCAGCCTCTCCCCCCAAAAAGATACTTGAAGGCACTAGTATATGAACTATTTGCCCGCAACATTTCAGTTCTTAAAAGAGCCAGTAAGCTCAAAGTAGTGTCTGAAACTTCTGTTTTTTCTCTGCACTCTCTCAAAGACCTTCAGGCAGCTTTCCCTGCCCCAAACTTTATGAACAAATAAAAAACAAACCCCAAACAAAACATCCAGTCCAAGTCCTGTAGGAACCTTCCTTGCTGAGCCTCAACTTGGACTGAACTTTCACGGCCAAGTTATAAACCCCTGAAAATAGGGGAGGAAGGGAAAAACCCAAAACTGACAGAATCCTAACTATAGAAGCACCGTCTGTGCCACTATAATAAGAACTGAGGTAACAGCAGTGAGTTGTTTCTAGTTTGCTATGTTACACAGACTTTCAAATTGAGTATTACCTCAACATTAAAAAAAAAAATCCAAAACCAAAAAACCACACAACAAAGCAGCCCCCTACAAAACAGAAGAAAAATTAAGACAAGCTAGTGAGACAGGCATTATTAAAGGATCTTTATAGCTGACTTCTGCTTTTTAAATTAATATAAAGGAATCAGTTTCTGGTTGTACTGTTGTTTAATGTAGAAACGAAGCATCACAAAAAAGACCTGTTGTGCTTTTTGGCATTTTCCACTGACCCCTGCAAACTGTACAATAAGTTGTGTTCTCCAGAAACATAAAATTGAACTGGATTGTAATACAAAACTATTAGCTGGTATAAACAAGTTACTGCCTCAGTTATTAGATTAAGCCCATTCAAAAAGGAAAATAAGATGGCTGCAGCAAATATTTAAGCATTTCTAGTTTTTGCTTGTGGCATTGACATTAATATCTGTATAAGCTTACTAGTTAAAGACATGCCATCGCAACTGCTAAAGAACGTTCACTTCCTAGTTTTGTATCTATTACATGAATATAATTTTGCACTGATCATACATCTAAATGAAATAATTCTACCGTAAAAGTGAATGCAGGGGCAGAAATATTAAATTAAAGCCACTGGTCCAAAACTTTTTCTAGCAGGCTGGTCCACTTTTGATTTTCCTGGTCCTGTAATGAAGATTAGCACTCTTGGTTGGTACCAAAGAAAACTAAGATTGCTGGTCTACTGGATCTTCTATCACTTACAGATGAACACTGGTCCAGTTCAGGAGATTAAAAACAACATACGGTGATTACTTGCTTAACAACCTATTGTAGTTCACAAAGAGTATGTTGCTTTCCAGAGTGGTTCTTTGCCACTTTTCTTCATAAGGCAGCAGCCAAGGCTAGGGCATTCTCCCTTTTCTTAATGTTTGTGATTAACTTTGCTACAATGCACACAGTAGAAAGACCTTTCTTGTGTAATTTCTTATAGTACAGCATTTATTCTTTCTATTTGTCAGAAGAAAGCTCTTGATGAAACCTTCCATTCATAATAAGAATGCAACTCTTTTGGACTCAAACAGTTTTATTTAATGTTTTCTTGCAGACTTTCTGCAAAGTAGCTTCTTTTGAAAGAAGAGAGAAAGAAGGGGTTTTCCGGAATACCGAGTTCAAAATCTGAGCCGAACTAAACATGCCATACACATGCCGATAAGAATTTAACACACATTCATCCGTATGGGCACTCTTCAGTAGACTGGACCAGTGTTTCAATGCAAATTCCAGCCCCCAGAGAACTACATGGTTTAGATTTCACAGTATGACTTTCCCCTGTAATTTGGGGGAAAAAAAAAACCTTAACTGGTTAATTGACCAAGTTCCTTAGCTACTCTGTCCATCAACGTTCTGAGACATGAGAAAAGACTGGACCACTTCTTCAGTGGATTGAGGGCTGGTGCTTACGTCCTCCAGAGCATCTGTAACTGAAAACTGCCGATCCCGCAACCGGTTCCAATTGGCCAAAATATTGTGGTACTCAAAAACTTTCTCATAATTGCCAATGGAATTGTACAGTTTAATGAGACCTCTGTAATCATATTCAAGTCCACTGTATCCTTCACCAAAAAGCTTCTTTCCTAGAAGAAATCCAAAAGACAACAAAATTAAACGGTAATCCACTCATAACATTGTACTTTTTCTCATATCATTTTCTCGATGATGTGAATAGCACAATCATCACCTTTTGTTAGGGCAAATAAAAAAAAAAAACAACAGAAGCAACATGCAAGTTTGCTGGATGTTGACATAAATTTATATCCTTTTCCTTGGTAGATTCACATAGAATCTACCAGTCATATAAACAAAGCAGTTATTTTGTGTCCTAATTTCAGTCCAAGTTCAGTTTTAAGCACTGATGTTGGTTTTCATTTTTTTGCCTTCCAATTATATATTTTATCATAACAAACTGTACGTGCTAACTGTACAAACTAAGACTGCCTTAAAATTAAGCTAGAGCATTGCCCAGAGATGCATTTAATTTGCAGTGATAAGTTCATTGCAAGCGACAGATGGGCAAGAAAAAAAAAGAAAATTTTACCCACGATACAGGAAGGCTGACAGACGCAACTATTTTTCATTTCTTTCAAAATGTAATTACATTCTGAACTTAAGTTCTAGATACAACTCCAAAATGTAGTGCAAACACTAATACCCAAGCTTTCAATTAGTCATTTTTTCCTCAATGTTTTCAAGAATCAGAGTGAGTGAGTTCTGACAGAGCACTAAAAATAACACAGTTCCAGAATTCAAAGCCTAGCAGAACATTCAAGAAAAATAATTATGTTTAGATTGAACCCACACGCAAATAAATATGTTGCATTTCATTAAGTCCTTTATTAAAAGGCTTTAGTTTCCCGTAATGTCAGAACGGCAATATAGCATACGTTTTAAGTACCACCTACCAATTGCTATGGATCTCAAATAAAGCTTTTCAGCATTTTCATATTGATTCATATCATAGTTATATAGAGAAGCTAGATGTCCCACTGACAGGGCAACTTCATAATCTTCTTGACCCAGAAGCTGCTCCTTAATCTGAATTGCTTTGATGTGCATTTCCTCTGCTTCCTATTAGAATCAAATTCATATGGGTCAGTCATAGACACCACTCATCATGCCATAAAAAGAAAAAAGTTAGAAAACTAAGATTTAATGAAAAGTAACTATGTAGCAGCTAAGTAGTCCATAGTATTTTATAAAAGGCATAAAACCATAATATAGTAGTAAGAAAGCAAAAACAAATCAAGTTCTCCAAATTCTTATTTACATTAACAGCATATAATCCTACCTTAAATTTTCTCATGGACTGATACAGTCTTCCAAGGTTGCCATAGTGTTTTGCTGTTTGTACATTAAATTCCCCAAATGCCTTTTTAGCTAACTGGAGTGAGGACAGATGCAAGTCATGAGCTTCTTGAAGTAATCTCTGCTCAGTTTCCTTGTTGTGACAGTCTATTGCAATCTCCTCCAGGATAAGTGCTGAGGTACAGGAGAGAAAAAACAACATTACTGTGTTCTAAACAGAGAGATGTTAACTGTAGGCAGCAGAAAGCCATCTACCCAAGACATCTTGGGAGATATCTAATCAGGCTTTTTGTTTATTTCAAACTGTTTTCAGACAGGTATGACTGACCAGATATCTAGTTCCTAACATTTTCACATTCAATATTCTTACCTCTTTTTTCAAAAAGTTTTCCAGCTAAGTTTAAAGTTTAAAATTTTCTTTATATTTTACAAGTGGTGTTGACAGAAAACTTTAAGGGCTACAGTGTATTCTAGAGCAAGCTCTGTTTGGCAGAGGGGAAAAAAACGAAGTTACATTACCTCTGCTAGGGAACACGACAGCATATCTGAATGACTGATTTCCACTGATAAAATATTAAAATGTCTCAGTAATGCAATAAAGGATACTACCTTTAACTCTCTTGGAAGATGCCAAGAGAAGATGGTCTTCTGGGAGAATGTGAGTTATAATGCCAATAGCACGTTCAGCATGAAATCTGAAAGAGTTTAAGTGTATGCATGTTGATTTAAGTTAGCAGCTGACCAGTAAATATATTAGAAACAGAAGCAGTAAGCCAGCAGAGATGTACAACAAACAGATGCATTTAAATTCTAATTGGAAAATCGACATCATTTAAGAACATTTTTTCCTATTTACAGAACTAAATTGGCTGCCAATACCTCAAACAATTGTACTCACAGTGCATTGTCAAATTTTCCAGAGCTGTACTGGTGAACATAAGAAGAGTAAGCCAAGTCTTCATGAGCTGTGGCTACATGTATGTTTTTACCTCCAAATACTGACTGCCGGATATCAAGAGCTGTCTGAAAGTGTTACAAGCAAACAATTTTATCAATACAGAAAACAAAACCAAAAAACCCCACCAAAACCCTTCTGAATCCCTCTCAGTATTATAAATGTATACAAACAAATCCCACCCTACTGGCTAGTTCATATCTACGGAATATTTACAGGCCATAAATGCATAAAAGCCACTTTAGAATCAGGGAAAAAGAAAACCAAACCCCAAACATTTTTTTTTAAACCACAAGCTCTGCAGTAATTAAAAATCAACTGTTAATTATATGAGTTAGCTGTGAGTTCAATAGAAACATTTGAGAGATTAACAATATCAGAAATCAAGGACAGACATTTAGCCTTGCTGCATACCTGGTAGATCGCAACAGATTGGCATATATTGTCTACGTTGAGCAAGTAAAATCCATAGTCTAGTAGCGTATCAGAATATTTCGGATGCTTGGCTCCAAAGTGTTCCCTGTAGAAACGTACTTACATTACAAATTGAGGCAAGTTACGCTTAACTTTAAGAGGTATTTTTGGGGGTGCTACTTACCGGGCAAGGTATACTGCATGTTTTATCAGCTGTTCAGCCTTTTTAAATTCACGTTTTACAACACAAGCCTAAACAAGGAAATAAAGTATATGAAAAGGTGTATATTCAAAACATGTCTCCACCAGATATTGGCCCAATTGCTAACTAGTACTCTTCATTTCAAAACATTGTAATGGTTACTAAAGGACTTTTCAGTTATTCAAGAAAAAGTTCACAGGTGACTTATATTTTATTCTGACAAAAATGACATTAACTAAAGGGGTAGTACTTTACCTAGTCTAGCTCAAACAGGGGAACAGACAACCTCCTTACGGGATGTTAACTTTGTCATGATGTTCCTTTGAGCAGCTGTAACCACTTCTGGGGAGAAGGAAAAAACCCCACTGGCACAAGACGGAGGTGGATCAAACAGACAAATAAGAAACCATAAGGCTCACGAAATAATCCTGGTTTTCTAAGTATTTTGGAGGCACTACCTACCCTCACCCATTCTTGATAGTAATTTTGTTGCAAAAGAAATACAGAAGATTTTAAATTCACCTTTGAAGCTTGTCGTAAAACATCCACTACTACTTTTACAGGCAGGCCAACTGTGATCTCCTTCATAGCTTCTATACACCATTTATAAGCCTGTTGAACAAAGTTACCAACATAATTAAGTCTGAACTTCACTGTGTTGGAACATTAACAAAAAATATTATTCAGCTCTGAGAATATACTCTTGGTATTTACATTACAAAATTAAAAAATGCCATAAAATTGCTTATGTTTAACTAAACTTGTTCAGCTAAGTCTTAAAAGGGACTTAAAATCCCTTTTCTCCAAACTTAGTGTACTTGTAAATAACTGTTTTATACTAGCATAAATTCTATATTATTACAATGCATGTATTACCATCTTTCACAGAAAAAAAAGTTTTATAATCTTTAAGTAACCCTCACAATTCCTATTGTGGAACACAGCTTCCTGGACAGTATATTTAGGAACTAAAAGAAAACTACAGTTTATACAGCAGTTACACCAGAGTCCCAGTTTATACAAAATAGCTACAAAGAAATGCTATTCCTGTTCTGCTTTTCATTTTTATCTATTAAAAAATAGATAAAATATCTATCTTTTGTAATATTTCATATATGGATAATCAAAATACTCTATCAATCTATATTTCATCATTTCAATCTATATTGAACAACATTTAGAAATGGTGAAAAGTACTGTTAAGAGTTTGTAGGTTATAACTCAGAACAGCAAATAGAAACAAGTCAGTAAATCGAGTATTCCTCTGGTAGCTTTACATAGGTACCAATAAAAAAAATCAGGAATATTATCTAGAAAGATACAGTGAATAATGAGCCAGTCATGAAACTTCCTAGCAGATTTCATCACCAGTTTCCTGAAGAAAAACAAAAACACACTAATCCTACTCACCTCATCATAGTGACTCTTGGCAAAAAGCAGCGCACACAGCTCCCCATAGAGTGCTGCTTTGTTTGCTTGCT
Source organism: Apteryx rowi (assembly GCF_003343035.1). NCBI lineage: Eukaryota > Metazoa > Chordata > Aves > Apterygiformes > Apterygidae > Apteryx > Apteryx rowi. Next base: position 455,824 of record NW_020449686.1, on the reverse strand, counting down.
GACCATGTTTTGCAAGTTTGTCCATGTAAGACTGAGCTAGTTTGAATGTTTCTTCTCCCAAGTGATATTTACAGTTACCATTTCGAACATGCAGCAACCTTAGGAACACATAAAGAGATCGTCTAAATGGTTTCTGTATAAACTGTTTCAATATACAGTAGTACCATTGATCTATACTTTGATATTATACTCACAACAGAACTGGGCTGTCATCCCAACAAAACTGCGCTCCCTGAATCCCATAACACAAAAAGCTACTTAGAGAGTATTATTTCAGTACTCCATGCTTTGCATCTTGCAGGGCAAGATTCTTTTTTATTTTTATTTTTTTAACTGCTGCAGATGTCGAATGATTTTACATATTGATGTAGTTTTACATATCCAATGCTTGAACCACGTTAGTACGGTGGCCTTATGTTACATTTTTCATAAAATCCATTCTTCTCAACACTGATAGAATCCCATTTTGAAAACCAGTGATACATTGCATTAAATCCCTTCTTTTGCCTCCTTTCCAAAATCTGGTAAACTGAAATGGACACGGAATGAGTACAGACATAGCTAATTTTCACACATCTCTACACTTTTTCCTCAATCCTTAAGCAGTACAATTTTTCACAAGTTATTTTGTAAGCGATTCAACCACATCCATTCTACATGAAAAAATGTCATTTGCAAATAAGGAATGCCATCTTCTGGTCTGTCAGGAAAGATGGGACAACATTGTTGTTTGGCATTAATAATAAAGTGGGGCTAAACACAGTTGTGTTTTAAAACATATTCAGTATTATGCAATAGTGATTGTAGTCTGAGATAATGAAACAAGCATCTTTAAGAGAGAAAGGACAGCTTATCTTCAGCTATCATGACAGTTGCTTGGATCATCGTCTTTTGAATGGTGGAAGCAATGTGATACCCACCTAAATCTTTCTAGGTGGGCAAAGCTATTGGAGAAATTCTGGATTAAATAGGGAGCAACAGTACTTACTTGTAGCTACAAGACCCAACTAATTTCAGCGCTGTCCACAAGGCTTTGACCCTTAGATACCCAGTACTGACTTCGCCCCAGCAGAAAAGACTTTGCTGGCCCAGTTTACAATAACTAAACAAAAACCTCGTCTTTCTCTCCCTCCTCTTGCTGCATCTCCTATTCTAACCCTGCTGCTTTCAATCTGAAGGATTAACAGAAGCTTCAGGAAGCAGAACAGCCAAATGCAGACAAAACACACCAGTGCTGAAACATACTCTTTCTCTAGGCAAGTAACAATTCTGGCTTCTGGCATCTATTTAAAACAGAAGTAAAGACTTTTTTTGTAAATGTAAGCTGATGCTTATTCACTTTAAGAGACACGCATTAGAAATGTGTGTAATATTCCAAACCTAAAGGGCAAAACTGTTTTCTTACCCATTGCAGGCTAAAGAAAAGAGACAGCTATACTTTCTCAACTGCAAATCCCTGCCATTTAGACACATGAAATTTAGATAAATGCACCTCTCTTGTCCCTCCTGAAAATTTGTTATTAGACAATGAGTAATATAGACCATGAGGAAACATGAGGAAAACCTTTGCAAATCAGGAGGACAACATAGCACAGGAAGAGAAATGTACGAAGTGAGGCAGAAGTAATGATGGGTTGAAAACAAGAGCTAAACCTTTGAAAATGTAATCTAATGTATAGCAGCACCACTTTATACCTTTTGTGATACTTTATGAAAGATCTTCCAAAAAACTGGGAAGGGTGAACAAAAGGAACAATGAGGTTTTTTGATCGAATGATTCTCTTCTCTAAACCAAAGTTCCTATTATCATTTGAGCAAAGATTTAAAAGTTACTGTAGCTATGTCTCCTGCAACAGCAAGGTAAGATGGCTAAATTTGCTGTAAATACAGCCTCTAATGTAGCTTCTTCCTACACTTTCCTATTGTGAAACCTCAAATACTACAAGAGAGGAAATCAAGCTCACACTTTCACAAGAGTGGAGCGGCAGCCAAGCACATAGCAGATGTAAACTAGCCCTACAAAGAGAACACCAAACAAGACGACCTTCAAAAATACCCAGAAACAAGCCATACAAACAAACACACCAGCTTTCCAACAACCAGATACTCGGCAACAAAGCTCAAGAACAGAAAGAAAAATGATGAGCATGTTTTTCCTTGGAAAAGGTCTGAGAACTAAATGTGATGCAGAAATGCTAAAGATTGAGTTCTTGGTCATAGGCAGAAAACCATCTAACATTCAAGTAATAAGAGACAGGAATTTTAAAGAAACTACAGAGACCAAGTAACCAGTTACAGCTTCCCAAGAGAGGGAAACAGTATTCTGACTACAGCATTCAGTTGGGAGCTGCTATGCAACATGAAAAATACTCAGCCCAAGTCACACGGAATGATACAGACTAGTAGGAATAGTACTGCAATTTAGATAAGCACTTGGGAAAGATAATATCCAACATCTGCTTCAGATGTTTGTTTAAAAACAAAGCTAAACCTAACACAGTCCTCTATACAAGCTGAATTTTGTTATTTGATCCAGGGTTTTTTTTGAGCAAATACATTATTAACCCAAAGAAATTTTAGAAGATAAAGTCAAGAGCTAAAATAAAGGTCTTAGGACATTTACGCTAATAACTACGAATTTTCTTTGATGTCTGCAATACTAGCCTTTCAGGGGTAGCCTTTTTTTTTTTTTTTTTTTTGCAAAATAAAATTATTCTTTAAGAGCATACAAACATACCAGCCACACACTTGCACATCATCTCAGGAAGCCTAAAAACACCAAACCCCTCTCCTGAAAAACAGGATAGTTATACAAATCAAAAGAATTAGCAAAATGCAAAACAATGAAGTGGAAGAACCAGATCTTGTATTTGTGCTTTGTTGTTTAACATATAATAATGAAAACAAGCAAACCAAAAGGAGCATATACACAAGCAAGAAATAGTATACAAGCTTGTAGAAAAGAAATCTCAAATTTTCACATTTTCTTGAGTGTCTCCATAATTTACTACCACTAGTGCAGCAAAGAAAATCCAACTTATGCCTAAATAACATGAAACTGTATTTCTTCACATTTTTAAACTGCATTCTATTAATAACGCCTGTGAAAACACTAAATTTTCAGTTTCAGTCAGAATCTGCATGCTATGTTCAGGTCACTTCTGTTGTTGTTGTTGTTGATTGTTTTTAATTAAAAAGAACAGTTTTAAGTCTCAAACTTCATTAGACTTGTCAGTCTGTTAAATGATGACTGCAACTAATACCTGTTTCTAAACAAAAACTTCCTTTCCTCCTTACCACCAGTCTTAAGGACACTAATATTCATCTTGTATTAACAAGATGGCCTTACTCTGGCCATAAGACAAACACCTAGAAAGCTAGGGAGCAGATTTCAGTGCACAAGAGTGATGCTTAGGATGCAGCATATACTGAAAGACACGATTTAATATGATGCTAAAGGCAGAAAGACAGCAAGACATGTACACTCACACTACAAATAGAAATTTGACCCTCAAAGTGCAATTGCCTTGCCACATTTCTTATTATTACTTTTTTCCTTTTGTTACCTGTACTAATAATCTTTTAGTTTCTGTGTTCTGGGGCTTTTTATTGTTTATTCCTTACAGCTTGACTGCATTTTTATGTATTTATTTGCCTATTAACACTTCTGTATATTTGAAAAAAAAGTTTCCTCAAGACATAAATAAAGAACCTGAAGAATCCTTGCATGCTTATCAACAATTCATCTTTGTGTAGCCCGTGTTTTACAAACTGTTTATCCTATAACATTCTTTTCAAAAGTTAAGTATTAATAGTTCTGTGGATGCCTGTGAAAGAAACTCACCCTTAAAAAGCAACAACAACTACAAAAAAGAAGAAACCAGAGATTAGACTCTCTAGTTGTTAAGAACAGTGATTTTTAGACTGCCATATTTTCAAAAGCTGGACTTAAATTTTGTTCTCTTAAAATTCCATCTAACTTATTTCTCCAATGCAAACACAGTGGTAAGAACAGGGTATTCTACCGTAGAGATTAGATGGTCAAAACAAAAAGTTTATCTTACTGCCTTGTGATTTTGAAGCTGAGAATAATTACTGCTCTCCCCACAAAAGGCCTTTAGAATTTACATACTTAGCACTTGTGAAAGCATTTCTGCATTCTTCTCATTTGATACATTTCCAACTGAACTATGCTGTTATTTGATTGTTTGTGAGATGCCCGAACATAAAGCAGTGTCTCCTCATTCACACTACGGCCCAGAGGGACTTAATGTTACGTGCAGGCCATCAGCTTTCATTACAAGAACGATGGGTGTCTCTACACAAACAGAATTAACATCTACAGTTCAGAAAAGTTCATTCTAACTTTTTTTCTTCCTAGCATGAAATGGAAGTATTCTTTCCACAATTGTATGGATGGAATGTATGTAACATTCTTGCCCAACAGAAAAATTTACCTAGGGCTAAAGCAATTTCTTCTTCCTATATTTGGAGAAGGAGAGGGAGTTTATTTTTTAAGGTAATTTCTTCTTGCCAGACAGCCTAATACAACAAGGAAGTTTTCTTTAGACCAATTAGAAGGCAGAGGACATTGTCTAGCTAAATAAAGATGATGTTATTTGCCTCCATAATCCACTGATAGATCTGGATCATCCTCTTGTACAGGGAGGAATGTGATAGTGATTCCTAAATCCAATCCCCCTAAAAGCTGAAGAAGCAGCAACTTTATTCACAAGAAGAGGTAGGAGATAAACCAAGTGTGCCAGGGACCATAACAGCCCGAGAACTAAACTGGGAGGAAATGAAGCACGAGAACATAACATGACAGAAATAAGCTGGGAAAAAATTCCTATATTAGTTACATTCCTGTGTGTCAAGGGGTGGCTGCCCAGTACTGGCCAAACACAAACAGTGGTACTACAGCCATCATTCCCCGCTCCTAGAAAGATATATACATGGGTCCAGCCTCCTCCTGGCATCTTATTTATGGAAGGAAAGCCAGTGGTGGCAGGCAGGGCAGAGCAGCAGCTGTTGCCATGGCCCTCTGGTTGGCACATAAAGAAAGTGGCTATTGGCAAAGCCCAGTTGCTCTTCATATTTGTCCAACCATAAAAAGATGCGTTTTGGAGCAGTTTTCCAAAATAAGTTTTGCTCTATATTCAGATAAATACTTTATGTACTCTGTCATTCATTAGAGCAGATTAAAAAAAAAAAAATCCTATTTTAACTATGCCTAATAACACTGGGGTGCTCAAGTTCACACTTGCAGCACACAGAGGTCAGGCCCTGTGTTACCAGCGCAGTCTGCCTGGGTACCTGCTGTAGACTGTATCAGCTCATCTAGATACACAACCATAACGTTAATAGCTTTGATAGTTCAGTAAGGAAGTCATGCACAAGCTGGATCTGACAAATCTCTCCTTATCTGGGAAAAACTTATTCCTTAGACCTTACACTAAGCATGTGTTTGTTTTTTTGTACTGTTTCCTTGTGTTCCATTGACGGAGCTTCCCAAACTTTCCAGCAGCTTTGCTGACCAAATACATCCACCTTCTAAAGATCAAATTTTCATAGAACAAAAACAAACCAAAAAGGCCTCAGCATTTTCAAAGAGCTTGATGAAATACTGCATCAGTTCAGCTTTACCTAGCTAATATGACAGGTGATTTTAAAAAGTGCTGTTTCATTGTTAGCTATTGATCATAAAAATACAGTTATTGTACTTACAGTTTTGAATACAACAGGGATACTACCACAAGGACAACTGGTTGCTACCAAAGCAAATATGGAATACAGCAGCAGAAGGTCATTTAAGCTATCATTAGGATCACATTGATCACACAAAACTCCAGACTTTAAACATGAAATGCTACAACACCGCTTAATAGATGAGGGAGCTAACTGTCATCTTAAACCTATTCTCACAGCACAATAAGCAACTAATGTTCTGTCTGAGCTTAACTAAGAGCCAATAATAAGGTCCATGTGTTACACAGAACGTGAAGGAGACAACTTCAGTTCACAGAAAAGTCTCAAGTTTGGACACCATTTTACTAGATGGAAAAGAACAGTTCACATCAAAATATGATTTGGTAACAGTTCTGTCAAACACAAAGACAATATTAGGAAAACTTTCCTCTCAAAAGGAGCAAGTGATAATCTTCCAGGGCTGTCCAAGAAGAATCTGAATCTGAACAGAAGGCTCTGTAAACAGAGCAGGTACAAAAACCAAACGCGTGTCCTAAAAGAAAAAGTTCTTTTCCAAGTTGTGAATGAAGGTGTCCGTAAGAATTGGACATCTGAATATTTACCTAAGTACACAGCACAGAGCAAGAGAACTCTCTGGATCTGGTATCAGGAAAAGTATGCTTTCCTTTTATTTCTGCATATTTGTATCATTTGCAAATGTATTCGGATTTAGTGAGTACTTTTTTATTAAATGTAATTTCAGCAAACATCAACACATGACATCCCTTCACATGCAAAAAGCCTAGAAAACAGGGATACTGGATCGCTCTCACTGTCTAGCACCTGCTGTCTACACAATATTGTAGAGAAGGCAAAATGGTGTTTTTCCACTGTGCTGCCAGTTTACAAGTAGAAAATCCAGGGATCTGTACAAAAGCAGCACTTCTGATCTTCAGCACTAGCCGGGAAAATTCTTTGGTGCACCAGAATACAGAGGAGAGTATCTGAAGCTCGATGATGCCAAGGCAGTTAGTAACATTTTTAATGGTTATTTCACAGCAAGATGTACGGGAAGTAAAGGTGAGCTCACCTTACGCAACATTCTACTGCGCGAAACCAATGAAGTATTTCATCATGAAGGGTGCACAACTGAAGGCAGGAAAGAAATACCTTCTCAGCATCACTATACCATCCTGCATCTGATAGGAACCCCCCTGGAAATTCAAGAACAAACAGAATTTTGAGCAGCAATACACTATTTTAAGAGAACAATGGTTTGCTCAAAGCTTGTGAAAAGAGCACTTATTTCACATTGCATTGTAAATAAAGACAAAAGAACAGGAATACATGAGTTCACTATTTCCCAAATACAGAAAGTCATTGCTAAACAACTTGGAGAGAAAAAAAAGAAAAAGTAAGAGCAAAGGAAGCACACTTCTGTTTTTACAAAGTAGTTGTACAAAATGTCATATAACTACATACTATGCATGGGAACTCTGTCAAGAGTTCCAGTCCTCCAGTCCTGAACTGGAAACGATGAAAAACGAGAGTGGAAGAATTCTCCTTCAACTGAGGATGACTTTTCAGTATTAGATAGTTTTCCTACAAGTTCTCTATCAAGAAATACTTACCAATATTAACATTACAAAGAGTCTTAACATTGTTTAAGCATCACATCTGCAAACAATTCTTAAATCTTATACATTTATAATAGCAAAGATAAGCCTGTAAGTTCTTATAAATTAAAATGCAATATATTTTTCTTAAGATACCAAGTAGTCTTCTAAAAATTATATTCTAAACACACACATGTTCTTCAAGAGGAATCAGTCATAAACACTGAAAAAATTAGTATTAGCTTAAATGAAGATTGCATGAGAGAAAGTATAATACTTAACAGCCCATCATCCCCAGTTACCTAAAACAAAACCAATCTGGATTGCTTTTTCTTTTACAGCAGAATCAGATTCTGCTATGTAGGAGCACCGTCTACTGAAAGAATAGGCCAGTACAGAAGCAACTTTTACTCCATGGTCCATCAAAGCCTGAAAACAGTGATGAAGCAGATGTCTGGAAAAAAAATAAAATAAGAGAATTTGATTATATATAACATTTTTAAAACATTCCGATCAGTTGACTCTTGAGTACCATAAATTCAAGCAAGTAGTGAATCAGAGAAAGAACTCCAAACCTCTCTCAAACCAAAAACAGATGAATACAAGCATAATTGTCAAACTCAAGGCTAATGGATTACAGTTGTTGGACCATCCAACAAATCAATGAGTGTACACATAGCTCTTCACAAAGACATCCTCCAGTGTAAGCAAAAAGTAAACAACCCACACATTATTAAAACTGGAAAACAACATTTTCAGCTAAAACTTAGGGGTAAAGTCTTAGGTTTACCCTTACCTCACAACTCCCAAAGAAACAGCAGATAAATGAGCAGTGAGCTACCCATTAACATCACGGATGTTAAAGCTTATTCTGATTAGAAAGAATGTGATCTAAAAAAGCCAGTTATGGGTATAGCAACACACAATGGAATATTTAAAGACAGGGAAAAAAAATCTTTAAACCGGGGAGATCCTACCAACTTATAACCATACAACTAGTACGAGCTAGAATATAAGGAAACAGACAGTGACAGACCTATAAGTTTTACTCAACTGTTCAATATTGGTTACCAAGGATAGGATTCCGGCTAGCATAGACCAAACGGCACTACCAAAGAAAGCACTTTGGGAACTAAGTACCATAGATACCTTGGTACATTTATCCATAAGTTTTGATTTTTTTAAATAATTTATTCATTCATTCATTTATTTTGGGGGGGGAGGGGGGACTAACTTGAAAGCTCTTCTGAAAATCTGAAGAGATATTCCTATGTTTATCATATAGGCTAGAAGACCAAGAAAATTAGAGACTTTTTCAAACTCATAACCCAGATCAAGGGCTAAGAGCTGAAATGAGAATCATCAATATATTAAAGTACTTACCTTTTATCTAAAGCTCGTAGCACCTTTGCAAAAACTTCTAGTTCACAAAATTCACTACCCAGCTGGCATAAGCGGCCCTGTTGGTAAAGCTGAAAGAAAAATATAAATATATTTAAAAACTTAAGACTGCAAGCTCTCCTAGAAGATTTAGCTTAATTCTAAAGATTACTTATGATGAAATCTAGACTTCAAAATATTGAACTACACCAAACTAAATATTAAAAAGTAATAGTTCCACTATCTCCACACAAGAGCACAACTTTAGCATTAAAAAACAGAACCCCCCCCCCACACTATGAGTTCCATTAATTAGTGGTTGCAAGTTGTTTATCCACCAATGTATTTTCAAGTATCTACTACATCTATCTGCATCATCAAAACACTACAATACCTAAGCTTAAAAAAAACCCCAAAAAAACAAAAACAACAACAAAAAAATCCACAACCAGCAAAAACCCCTGATGTTTGCAAATACTATAGTATATAGCTTCTTTGATACCAGATGCTTTGAACACATTTTTAAGATGGCACAGAACCTAACACACAACAGTGCAAATAAATTTTGGGAGACTTATAGGTGGAAATATGACCAAAGCTAGCCAGCATAAACTCAAACAACAACAGATTAAAAGCTGTGATCCTAGAAAGCTCCAGGAGGCCTCTAGAACAAAGGCTGTAACAAAACCCGAGTAAACAAACCAAAAGGCACACAAGTCCTGCAATTGGCAACTCACCAATACCGCAGTTACAGACAGACATTAGCTCTGACCCCATTAATACTTGAGCTTACAAGAGTAATTGCTGCTTGAGCAAATGGGAAGACTGAGGTGAATCTGTACATTTATTAAAAGCAATGGCTAGTTTTATGCCCAAAGTGATTTGTTTCTGCAGATAAGCAAATATATTACACCATTTGGTTTGTTCACAAAAACAAAACGTGGAGACAGTTCTTAATACAAAGCACAGTTAAGCTGCAGAACTTTCTGCCACGCGATAGTATAAATACTAAGAGTTTACACAGACACAAAAGTGACCATACAAATATATGGCAGAAAAATCCATTGTGGGATATCAAGTCCTGAGCTTGGAGCAGTATCTTGAAGTCTGCCAGAGTCACAGTGCTGGATTACATGGAACATGAGACCGTTTCAGTACAATCATTTTATTTTAGATGTTTATTTTAGGTGTTTAAAAGAGACAACCACTTGTCAATAGTGCTTTGCCAGATTGTATTTTGCTTTCTCAAAATATGAATGCTTTTATAAACTCCAATGGAACAGACACATCATTTCTAAAGGAAGACAGACACTGTGGATGCCATTTTTAACTTTTGTGAGGCAGTAGCTCCCTGGGGAACAACAGAGAAACCAGGATGTGATGCCTCTCACAGGTACTTGTCTCTAGGTGCTGCATTTTTCAATGCAGGCTGTTAATCAAAAAATCCTAACTTTTAATGCATATGTTCCTTAAGCCATTCAAATACAGTGATCAGGACCAGCATATCCGTATCAGCAGTAAGACATGCTGTGCTATCTGAGCAGGTTTTACAGCTAGGAGCGACTTTCAAATTAGGAGTGCAACTACCTTTTTTATGTAAGCAAAAATAAAGGCCAAGAGAAGAACGTGTTATTTAGAAATGCTTAAGAACAAAAGACACATTTAATGAAAACTTTAATAAAATATTCCTCTCTGTCTCAATAATTTCCTAAAATAATTTTATTGTTAAGAACTGCAACACGTGCCTTCCATCTGTTTCGCTTCCTTACTGCACACGCAGAAGGCAGACCAAGTTGGATTCAAAACAAAGCACGTGAGAACTTCCTTTCCATCCAGAAATTTAGTTTTGGTCAACTACTCTTATAAAAGCACATGACACTGATTTTACAGCAGAGCAAGTTTGTTATTTTAACAACAGAACCTACAAAAAAGCCTTCAAAAATACTTTGACCTAATAATGCCAACTGCCAGAAAAGAATGCTCTGCTTTTAGTCACCTACTTCACCAGAGAAAAGGAAGCCTTTTAAAACACAGTGTAAGTCTACGTACAAAGTTATTCTTCAGATAAAATGGTGCCTTGTCCCTGTACTTCAAAAAGATCAAAATTTCTTCTGAAGCTATATCCCCTCTGATAGCAAAAGAACATCCAGTCCACTGTCTTTTTTTTAAAAAAGAAAACTATTGTTATGCTAAGTGCTCTTATTTTCCTCAACATAGCTGTCTAAAGGTAACAATTTAAAAAGTCTCAAGACATTTTCTGGAGAAAAAATTAAATTTTGACTAGCATTCCAGGCCCAAGACATCTTTCTGATAACTGATGACATCATCTGTTAAAGAAACTAAGACATATACCTATTTTACCAGCAGTTAAAACAATCAAAAGTACTATCATACACCCAGTATTTAAGCTTTCAACCAAGTAATTAGTATTTTCCCTTATCATCTTGCAGAAATAACAATTAAAAATGCAGATATTACTCTGATACTAGTTTACCAAATACTACCTGTAAGAAGACCTTTTGAATTAATATTATTTACAAAGTTAGATAAACACATTTTATAAATATCCACTGTTACATGTGATTTTTAAATTCCTAATGAATCCTTATAAACGCACTAGTTAAAAGGAGGAAAAAAACAACAAAAACCCCACAGAAACAAAACAACACTCTCCGAAAACAATACATACACATACCTATTTTAATATAGAAATAATTAAAGATCCATGTAGAATTTGACTTAAGGCCTCAAGGACCTGGCCTGAGATCTGCACATTTCTCTCTCCATTTCAGAGGTAAACACTTGCACCATTCTAGCATGCCAAAAAGAGTCTTTTTCCCCCCCACTGGTATAACCAGAAATACAGAATCCTTTGGATATTTACCACACTATTCACCCCTTCCCTCCACATCCTGGCAAACATTTTTATGGAACTAACTCAGCCTGAAGTCTCTTGAAACTGCTGTAGCTGTTACAGCAAGACTTTTCAAACAAAATCTGACATGGAAATAGTGAGTAGACGTCAAACCATGAAGCAACTCCAGGAGATTCAGTAACATCCATTTGTTCATTGAGAAGCAGTTGCAAGTACTTAAGAAATGGTTCTTGTTAAAGCTCCAGAGAGACAAAATTCCTGACCACAAGCATTGCTACATAACATGAAAAACAAAGCAAAATAGTGATTCAAGAAAAACATCCCCTGACAAGAATAGCAGAGGTTTGGACTTCTGAAATAACATTCGCTTCTTAGGAAGAAACGAATACCTTTTAGACACAAACTTACACTATTTGAAGCTCAACAGAGATTTTTAAAACTATAGAAAACTGAGTAAGAGCCTATGATATTACTTCCAGCTTCATCAGATCAGACTGAAACATTAATTCTGGCACTAAGGGCATGAATCAAGGTACAAATTTAATATATTAGCTTATTATTACACATGTGCACAGTCAAACTGTTTCGTAGAGCTACAAGAAAATCACTATAAACCTCCTCCAGGGTCTAAGGCTTAACATTTAATTCATAACACATTCAAAAGCTGTGTATGGTGGTGTTCCCAATTAAACAAATTAATTACATTAACTTGTAACTTATCTATGATTATATATCGCACTCAGTTCTATTGAAGTTCTTGTCACATTTCTCTCTGGATAGATTAAGTTGAGCATGACCTACATCTTAGCAAGCCTCTGAAAATAAAGACAAAGATATGTTAAACTGCCAGCAAAAGCAAAGCAAAGAAAAAAACACAAGAGGGAAAGCTTTATGATATTTGTATCACGAGCATTCTGGGCTGTTTTATTGTGCACAAGCACAAGAGAGAAGACTTTTTTCTAAACCTAATGAGAAAAAATCATAATTAAAAAACCCTCACATGGAGATTAACTTTAAGCAGTTTTTAAAGGACCCTCTAGAAGACAAAGCATAGCATATGCAATTAAGAAAATATGCTCGTATTGCTCCCATTTGGAAGACAATTAAAAAAATAAATGGGGAGATCAGAGTATAAATTGGACATTCCAGGAAGAATTAAAGATATAAGGAATTCCAAGGGGCTCCCCAGCATACTTAGTAGTATCTTGGATCACTGCATGAGTGAAATACTGTGTCCAATTTTGGAAGGCCTGTATATTTCATCAACAAAAGCAGTATTTGGGAAAAAGTCTGGCTGTGACCACAATCTCCTTTCTCAACAGGGAAGGAAAAGAATTCTTAAGAGTTAACAGTGCACAGAATCAATCCCTTGATGAATGACACATTAAAGAGAGAGAGAGACACCCTATTAATGAGTGGCATCAAAATATTAAAACAAATAAAAACCTATGCCATCCCTCTCCCCTGCAGTTTAACAGGTTTAGAAAATAATTCAATTAGAAATCTAGATATATAAGCATTTTTCTTAAATCCATTTCAAAACCATCTACTAAGCTTCTGGACACGTGCTAGTTTCTGTTAGGTTCTATCAGGAATGGTTTAGGGCATAAAACAAGCCAATTCTGTAGCTAAACTTACTTGAAAATATATTTCCAGTAACAAGAAGAGCCTCAAGCAAAAAAAAAAAAAATACTTACTGAATAAGCTTAATTCCACAGAAAACTTTTGGAGCCTACTGCTTTACACACATAGCAGCATACTTCTCCACACCTCTCCACTCACTCCCCCTTCTCAACCTCATCAGCAACTGTAGGAATGTCTTTTTGTTCTGCACCTACACAGAATCCAGCACAAAGGATGCAAGAGCCTGAACCTCAGAAAAAAACCAACCAAACAAGAAAAAGTCAAACACACAACTGATCCCCTGTGCAGCCTGGAAACAAATAGGGAAACCTGATTTTCTCTACCTATTAGACATGTTAGGTGTCTCACCTATTTAGAGGTGTTCCAACACCTCTATTGATGGTATGACCTCATTATGAGAATTATGCTTCAAATTTTAGTGTCTTACATTCAACAAGGATACTGAAAAACTAGAGAAGCCAGAGCACGTCATGTTTAGAAACATGCCTCATAGTTATAGGTTCAAAAAAACTTGAACTACTTAATATATCAAAAAGAAAGGTAAGCATAGGCATAAGGCAAGAAGTTTCACACCAGCAGACAAAGAAGTAACAAGGTGAGATGGCTTGATTCTAACCAAATTTAGACAGAAATATGGCACACATTAATACAAAAGTAATAATCACTGAAAAAAAATCAAAGTGATGACTCTCCTCCATGGGAAGACATTAATTTAAAAGGGGGTCATATAAAGTTTTGATTTAATTCAAACAGGATTCAGGGAAGCCCTCCTGCATGCACTATTCCACAAGTCTAACCAGACAATCAGAACGGTTGTATGTGTGCACATGTGTGCAGAAATCATGATTGTTTCCCCCATATACAATTAGTTTCTGATGCCCACAAATACAGCAGCATGAATTTAATTAAGTTTTTTGCAAAGTTGTGCTGATCAGTCACAGCAAAAGTCCTACAAAATATGACCTACTAACTCTGGCTTTTTGCAGATACATATCTGCAAGATACACTGTAAGATACGCTGCTTGCTTATGACCTTATTCATTTTCCTCTGGCCAGAAAACCTCAAAACCGAAGAGCAGCTACAATTCATATCATAGGTAATTTACCCTTTCCTCCCTCGTCAAGTACCAAGGGGTCAGAAGCCTTGAGACAATACAGATTTATTCTAATCTTATGGAAAAGATGCTTTTAATCACTCTTGATTAGTAAAAGCAATCTCTACTGCAATGCAGAGAATGATCATCATACTGCTTGTTGTGAACAGTGTCAGCAAATTTCTGTTCATTCATTTTGCTTTGTTAATAGAATAACTAGATGTGATACAAGAGCTTTAGTTAGCCATGCTCATTCTTTTTTTGGATTAGCAGAATACAGTGAGGAGACACGATATTGCAGCTACACTCATTGTATAAATGTTGGAATCTAAACTCAGAATCTGATATTTGGATTCACATTAGGGCAGAAGCACACTGGAAGTTTTAATCTACCATTTTATCTAAAGAAAGCATGATTATATCATGAGTTTTGCTTTTGCCTAAAAGTTGTAAATATCCCCCCCCCCCCAAGTTAGCATAGTGCAATTACTAAAGGTTACAGGTCAGCACTGACCGATCAAAACAGGTTAATGTCATCTCCAGTTGTTCCTGTGCTTAGTGATCTCATCAGAAACCCTTCAAAGAACAGCAGACCCAAATGATTTTAAAGAAAAATCAATGTAAGAAAAGAAAAGAAAAAAAAAATCACAATCCAGAAAAGACATTCCAAGAGCAGAATAAACACTGGCTGAAACTCCATGTTATCCGGTATAAATCCAAGGATTCCACTCATTAGCCTCCTGCTATATAGCTAACAAAAACTTATGAAAGAGGACATTAAAAGTGATGAAGCAGCATCCTATCAAATGCAGTAGAGAAACCAAAGACATGAGATAATCGCACATAGTAGAATTTAAAGCTGAGGGGTGGGGGGTAGAGGGAGAAACTAAAGCTTCTATATAAGATACCCTAACTGGACAGTCATTGAATTATATAGTTCAATATCTTATTTCTGCCAACAGAAACCAGATTCTTTAGAGGAACTCCCTCCCTCAGAAGGCTACCCTCCCCTCCACAAACCACAGCATAAAGTCCTTTATTAGAGTCTCCTCATTTTATTGCTTTATGAGGACTTAAACTTTTTTCTAGTTGTCACATACTTTTAAAAAGAAAAAAATTGGCATTTGCAAATATCACCCACCTGCCAACCATGCCCTCCGTTTCCTGAGATCCAGTATATTTCTTTCTTTGGCTACAAAAAGATAGACTCTGTCTCTCTCTTCCTCAACAGACCCAGTGAGAAGAACTTAACTAGTTTTACTAGAAAACAATGCAAGCAGGATATACATAAATCTGGCAAAGACACAAAGGAAACAAACCAAAATACATTTGTGTATCTATATATATATATTTTTTTCCAGAAACAAGTGTTACTTGTAACAATATTAGTTATTAAGCTCTTCTAAAGACAGATGTGATTAATAGACATGTACATATTTCTTAGCACAAGCATAGAATTTGGAATTTCCAGGGTATCGGTACCAGTGCCATCTCTATTATTTTCCTAATGGTTGCCAGGAAAAGTCAAATGCCATTTGAACAAAATACATTTCTGGACAGGTTCATTGTTTTACCACAGTCATGATTACTTGATACTACCTCTTTCAGCTTTAATTATTGTTTAGGAATGCTATAGAAGGATAAATATTCTTGTCTGCTCTGTCACTTTGCAGCAGAACCCATTTCTTACCAAATCCACAATAAATAACACTCTGTGACTAGCAGTTCCTGGTTTGATTCCCCATTGAAGACTGGGGATGCACAGGTTTATAAAACACACCCTAAAAGTTAACAAATCTAGAATCTGTAGAATTAAAATTGATTGGATTCATTAAGAAATGGTAAATAAAGGCAATATATTACGACAATAGAGCCAAACACTGGAATAGAGGGCACCCTGAGGAAAAGAGCCAAGACATTCTGCTAGCACTTTCCTCCCTTTTAACCAAAGGGCTACTGTTACGAGAAACTGGCTCTTTCCACTGTTGGGATAGTACCTTATCCTACCTACGTCTTCTCAAACAGCGTGAATAGGCTGGTAAACTGTGTAATCTTAGACTGAAAAATGTCAAGTACTCATACTGATGAATATATTAAAAAAAAAGTTTTGTATAACCACAACCAATTAACATTCATACTGTATATCAAAATAAATCTGACCAATGCTGCCTTTCATTTTTTGCAATGTGTGTGCTAATTTCTCCAGTATCACAGACTGTGAATAACACCTGGATAGCAAAGCATAACTTGCAAGCTAGATGCAAGAGACTGGCAATATTTTTATTCTTTTTAATAATCACAGAAAGAAAATCTCCATTTTCTTCAAAATTCAAATGCAAGTATATTCCTATGAATCCATTACATACTCTTGAAATATGGCTGAGGAACAGTGGTAAGTACTATTCTGTAAGACACTAACAGCTAACTGACAACCTCTCAACACAGCAGCAACAGTGTTATTCAACTGTGTTAGTTGTATTGCTGTAGCTATCCAGATATAGAAATCAAGAACTAGTTACTGAGTGTTGTATAGGTGTGTATTAAAGATGCAAGCACTGTTCCAAAAGATTTGCAATCTGGGTACGATTCTTCAAGGTATTCACTGCAGGCAGACATCTCTGCCTATGGTACTCCATTCAGTAAGGCCTGCAGAGTTTCTTTCAGCATCCTGGCCAAGGCTGAGTTATATCACTACGTAAGCTAATTTGAATATGGCTATTAAAGAGGACAGGTTCCCCTACATAGAAAAAAAATATATACATATATAAAAAAACAAAAAATGAAGAAATGGAAGACTACCTTACCATTGACAGCAATAGCAAAACATTCACTACACAGCGTAACCTAGTTTTATTTATTCTGGTTGTGGGCATTTCATAGATGTACTTTTGTAAGAGGAAGATAGACGCACCTTACACATTTCAGATTCTCAAAGTTGATTTTTGTTATAGAACACAGAAATAATAGGAAAGCCAATACAAATTACTGTCATTAACAAAAGTTATAGCAGCTAATGATTAGTACAACAGAAACGTTATTTTTGAAGACAGGTACTTTGCATGTTCCTTACCATCACCCAAACAAAACAACATATCATTGCACACAAGCAGAAGAAACAGATTAGAAAAATCTCTTTAGAAGTCAGATATATTGGTGGTTCCTTTTTACCTTATGGAACAATTTGAAATGAATCTGATTCAATGCAACCACTGAAGGGTATTAATGAAAGGATAATAAGTCAATGATCTCTTAAGCTCATCTACAGATGAGTTTTTAAACACTTTGCAAATAATACATATTTTGGCATTTCTGTGATTAGGAGTTTTCTTTCTATGCTTTTAAAGAAGTCCTGGAGTACCATCCTTTCATCTGAATAAGCATCAAGACAGAAAGAGCCAGAGAAGTCTACTTGTCAATAGTCATATCTATTAACAGTTAAAATATATTCATGTGCATTGTTAGTGTCGCATCTTTAGCATTTATTTGAAAATTGCCATATTCCAACTGTGTTATCTGTGAGCATGCTCATGTGCAGTACAGAGGATTTTCCATGTTTCCCAACACATAAGGCAGACAACATCTAGCATACAGGAAATGTACTTGCCTGTTTCAACTTTGTAGATGCAATTTCCCTGACTCTAGTGAAGATCAACCTTCCCTGTAAATACTATTCCTGTATTACTGTAGGCATACATGATGGCCACTACCTCTGGTTCATAAAGATCCATCTGAACAATTACTTCATGTAGCACATCCTAAATTTTTAGGAATTTACTGACAGAGGAAAGGAAAGGCTATCCCCCATCTTAGTTTTTCCACATTGCTTCTCTCCCGATGAACGCTCATTTTCATCAGATGGATGAAGGGTCTATTCAGGGGACAATAGAAATTAATGGACCGTCGTAGTGTCCCTTTAACTCCGGATGTTTTAAAGAGGGCAGCAGAACGAAAAATAGCCTCTCCGTGAAAGAACGCCTTAAGCATAACAAGCTACATCATTTAAAGAGTCTCAACTCTTTTCACCTGGTCCCCAGCAGATCATTAAAGGAGGTGCAAGGGCACAGCAAACTCGGTGCCTTCTACCATGGACACCAGCTTTTCCACAGACACACACACACACAAAAAAAAGGAAAAAAAAGGAAAAAAAAAAGGAAAAAAAAGGAAAAACGTCCCCCCAGCACAAGCAGCTCGGTCGCAGCCTGTCCTGCCGCCTCCTCCCGCTCCCGAAGCGGGGAGGCGCCTGCCCCCCGCCCCGGCGCCTCGCCCGCCGCCCCCGCCGCCCCCCAGGACGGCGCCCTCCTCGCAGCCCCCGGCCGTTTCCCCCCAGCCACCGCAGGGCCTCGGCCCCGGCCTCCCCGCTCCGGAGCCTCCTCAGCCACAGCCGCGACGGCCCCCGCGCAGGCCCTCGTTCCCCCGGCCCGGGCCGCGGGGCCTCCTCGGCAGCGGCCGACGCGCAGGGCCCCGCGCCGCAGGGCAGCCGCGAGGAGCGGCCTGGGGCCGGCCGGGCTCCGAGCTCCCCTCCCGCTTCGCCTTCCCCCGCTGCCCAGGCCCGGTCCGGCCCGGCCCCGCGCCACCGCCTCCCCCTACCTTGTAGTACACGTCGAACTGGATATTCTCGGGCAGGGAGCGGATGTCGCGGCGCCGCGCCCGCCCGTAACTATCCACCACGGCCGAGATCGCCGTGTTATAGAGCGTCTCGGGCACCCACTCCAGCTCCACCGCCGCCATCTTGGGTGTGCGGAGCCGCCTTCCCCCTCT